>NC_041384.1:379816076-379877375 GCF_002162155.2 Triticum dicoccoides
TCATCCAGAGGCAGCATCGACCGTCTTCAGTTAGCAGCAGTAGCGAAGGAATCGCTTGATCGGGTTCAGTTAACAGCCATCGATCGATCGCTCAGGTTCAGTAACGCGTAGCCTGCAGTGCAATCGCTCGGGTTCAGTTAGAGCCCAACGCCTCGCTTGGGTTCAGTTAGAGCCAACGCCTCACACACACGCGCGTACGTGTACGAGAGAAACGTGCATCGCTCGGCCCCCGACCTCCCACCGTAACTGGGAACTCCCCGAAATTTTCCTCCCCCTCGCTTCTACCATGATTTTTCCCGTCATGGACGGCCCAAAGAATGTCATGCAGCTGCGTCTCCGACCCGCCCAGGACGAAAAGCCCATTTCTGTCATGATTTTTTGTCATAGAAGTAGGAGCCCACCACATCTATGATGATACTGGGTTTTGTCACAATTATCATCATAGAAGTGCCATATGTATGGCAGATTTTTTTTTGTTTGGCCCAAAATGTCATGGATGTGTCTTTTTTTGTAGTGCCGCCAAGAGTCGGGCCACCTCTTTACCAATGTCCTTGCGCCTTTCCTCATTGAACCGCCGAAGAAACTGCTTAACCGACTTAAATTTTGGATCAATGTTGAGAGTGTGTTCAGCGAGTTCTCTCGGTACACCCGGCATGTCAGAAGGTTTCCATGAAAAGATGTCCCGGTTCTCACGGATGAACTCGATGAACGCGCTTTCCTATTTGGGATCCAGATTAGCACTGATACTAAACTATTGAGATGAGTCACCTGGAACAAAATCAACGAGCTTAGTGTGATCAGCAGACTTAAACTTCAGCTATGGCTCATTCTCTGTAGTTGGTTTTTTCAAAGATGTCATGTTCGCCGGGTCAACATTATCCTTGTAGAATTTCAACTCCTCTGTTGCACAAGCAGATTCAGCATAAGCAGCATCACCTTCCTCACGTTCCAAGGCTATCTTCCGACTCCCATATACTGTGCTAATGCCCTTATAACCCGACATTTTGAGCTACAAATAAACATAACATGGCCGTGCCATGAACTTGGCATAAGCCGGTCGTCCAAATAGGGCGTGATACAGGCTCTTGATTTTGACTACCTCAAAAGTTAATTTCTCAGCCCTGGAATCATGCTCATCTCCGAAAGCTACCTCCAGATCAATCTTACCCACTGGGTATGCTAACTTACCAGGCACCACTCCATGAAAAACAGTGTTAGACGTCTTAAGACTTTTGTCAGTCAATACCATGCGACGGAAAGTCTCATAATAGAGGATGTTGATAGTGCTGCCTCCGTCCATGAGTACATTAGTGAATTTATATCCACCAACCTGAGGTGCCACCACCAAGGCCAGGTGACCCAGATTGTCAACCCGGCTAGGGTGATACTCCCTACTTCATATAATAGGATGCTCAGACCATATCAAATACTGAGGGATTGCTGGCTCAACATCATTCACATCCCTCTTGTGAAGCTTCTGGCCCCGTCTGCACAAACTGGTGGTGAACACATGATACTACCCACTGTTCAACTGCTTTGGATTGCTCTGGTATCTAGATTGTTGATGTTGCTGCTGACCTCCCTGGCCGGATTGCTGATTGTACCCACCTTGATTTCCTTGAGAGCCTTGAAGATTGGAATTTGAACCACCGCCCGGACCATGAAAACCGCTGCCACCTGATCCGCAGCCCGGCCCATGATTTCTATTGAGAATGTTGGAGTTCTTGAAAGCCTTCATGATCGTACAGTCCTTCCACATGTGAGTGGTTGGTTTTTCCTGAGTATCGTGCCTT
The DNA here is from genome assembly GCF_002162155.2 of Triticum dicoccoides. NCBI lineage: Eukaryota > Viridiplantae > Streptophyta > Magnoliopsida > Poales > Poaceae > Triticum > Triticum dicoccoides. The sequence continues at coordinate 379,817,870 of NC_041384.1, forward strand.
GGACAAGGCTCATTTAACAGCTGCTCAAGAGTGGAACCTGACCCGTCGGACCGAGGAGGTGGCCTCCCCTTACGTCGTTGATTGTTGCCCTGTGCATGTGTGGTAGCCACAAACTCCAAACTACTGTCAGCCTTACGTTTATTATTGCCTCCCTGGTTTGTCGAGTTATGCTGATGACCCTTGCCGTTCTTCTTCCCCTTCCCTATATTTTCCTCATCAGACTCGGGATCCTTGGTACTATCAGAGTCGGCATACTTGACTAGAGCCGCCATCAGCTGGCCCATGTCATTACAATCGCGTTTGAGCCGCCCCAACTTCTGTTTTAGAGGCGTAAAACGACAATTTTTCTCCAACATTAAGACTGCAGAGGCGGCATCCATCTTATCAGATGAATGTATTATGGCTTTGACCCGGCGCACCCAATGGGTCGTGGACTCCCCTTCCTCGTGTTTACAGTTAATTAAATCCACAATTGACATGGGCTGCTTACAAGTGTCTTTAAAATTATGAATAAACCGGGCTTTTAATTCTGCCCATGAGCCGATGGAATTGGGTGGAAGCCCCTTCAACCAAGTGCGAGCCGTTCCATCTAACATCATAGTGAAGTACTTGGCCATTGCCGCGTCACTGACCTCCAATAACTCCATGGCCATCTCATAGCTTTCAATCCATGCCTCTGGCTATAAATCGGCCATGTAATTAGGCACCTTCCGAGGCCCCTTAAAATCCTTTGGCAAACGCTCATTACACAGAGCCGGCACCAAGCAAGGGACACCTCCTGTCCTTGTGGCCACGCCAGCCTCAACAGAGGTCGTCAGATAAACTGGTAAAGCCTGGTGAGCCGCCTGCGCAGTTGCCTGTTGTAACACCCACGATGCGGCTATATCTCTCGCGTGTCGGAGCACGACTTAGAGGCATAACCGCATAGTAGGCATGTCGCAAGAGGGGTAATCTTGACACATCCCATGTACTGAATAAGAGAGGGATAAAGAGTTGGCTTACAATCTCCACTTCACACAATACATAAATATAGCATTACATCATCCAGAATACAATCAAGGTCCGACTACGGAACCAAATAAAGAAAGACAACCCCTAATGCTAGATCCCCGATCGCCCCAACTGGGCTCCACTACCGATCAAAAGGAAACGAAACAACACAATGAACACGATCTTTATCGAGCTCCCATTTGAGCTGGGTTGCATCATCTGCACTGGTATCATCGATACCTGCAACTGTTTTGCAAGTATCTGTGAGTCATAGGGACTCAACAATCTCACACCCGCGAGATCAAGACTATTCAAGCTTATGGGTAGGAAAAGGTAGTGAGGTGGAGCTGCAGCAAGCACTAACATATATGGTGGCTAAAATACGCAAATGAGAGCGGGAAGAGAAGCAAAGCACGGTCGTGAACTGCAAGTGATCAAGAAGTTATCCTGAAACTAGTTACGTTCAAGCATAACACAAGAACCGTGTTCACTTCTCGGACTCCGCCGGAAAGGGACCATCACGGCTACACACGCGGTTGATGCATTTTAATTAAGTTAAGTGTCAAGTTCTCTACAACCGGATATTAACAAATTCCCATCTGCCCATAACCGCGGGCACGACTTTCAAAAGTTCAAAACCCTGCAGGGGTGTCCCAACTTAGCCCATCACAAGCTCTCACGTTCAACGAAGGATATTCCTTCTCCCAGGAAGACCCGATCAGACTCGGAATCTCGGTTACAAGACATTTCGACAATGGTAAAACAAGACCAGCAAAGCCGCCCGATGTGCCAACAAATCCCGATAGGAGCTGCACATATCTCGTTCTCAGGGCACACCGGATGAACACTACGTACAACTAAAACCAACCCTCAAGTTTCCCTGAGGTGGCACTGCAAGTGGCTCTTTTTTGGACCAACACTCAGAGGAGCACTGGCCCGGGGGTTTAAAATAAAGATGACCCTTGAGTCTGCAGAACCCAAGGGAAAAAGGCTTAGGTGGCAAATGGTAAAACCAAAGTTGGGCCTTGCTGGAGGAGTTTTATTCAAGGCGAACTGTCAAGGGGTTCCCATTATAACCCAACCGCATAAGGAACGCAAAATCAAGGAACATAACACCGGTATGACGGAAACTAGGGCGGCAAGAGTGGAACAAAACACCAGGCATAAGGCTGAGCCTTCCACCCTTTACCAAGTATATAGATGCATTAAAGTAAATAATATATAATAATGATATCCCAACAATATTCCCGACAAGGAACAAACTCCATCTCCACCTGCAACTAGCAACGCTATAACAGGGGCTGAGCAAAGTGGTAACATAGCCAAACAAGGGTTTGCTAGGAAAGGTGGGTTAGAGGCTTGACATGGCAATATGGGAGGCATGATAAAGCAAATGGTAGGTATCACGGCACAGCGAAAAGAGGGAGCAACTAACAAACAAAGATAGAAGTGATTTTGAGGGGATGGTCATCTTGCCTGAAATCCTGCAAGGAAGAAGAACGATTCCATGAAGAAGGCAAACGGATGGAGTCGAACGAATCCTCACAACTCTGGAACGAAACCGAAGCTAACGAGAGAAGCAACCCGGAAAAAGAAAGCAACATAGTAAACAACCATCGCATAAACATGGCATGATGCACAACCAAGTATGATGCATGTTTGGTTTAATGATTCATGGCATGGCAAAGTGCACAAGCAAAACTACAAGTTAAGTGGAGCTCAATATGCAACGAGTTGCATATTGACGAAACACCACATTCAATTATTTAGTTCTCTCCCGTTTAAACTACTCAACAAAATTAAATGTTTTTTAAACATGGAAATAGGTGGAGCATAAGTAAACGAAACATTTAGGCAAGTTTAAATGAGGCCGGAAATAACAAACAACAATTCCGGTAAATCCCCATATGCATTTACCAATTTGGTGCAATAACAATTTTAAACATTTAAATGTTATTATCATGATGCGAATGACATGTGCAAGTTTTATGTAGTATTTATGAAAACATTGACATGATAGGATATGAGGCATTTGTCATCGTGGCGGAAATGAAAGGGGTGCCACGACAACGAATCCGACAATGATGCCACACAACATATCGGTTCCGGAAGCTCGTGGAGATACCGGTGCAAAAGGAAGTGTGATGGGAGCGTGTCATGCAAGATGATGGGGTGATCCTGGTTGCCGGGTTCCCACGGGTGGATGGCATGGCAACGAGGAGGAACATGCAAGTGACAATTTCAAACACGGTGCAAAACGCGGGGTTCATCTCATTCAACACACAAGCATTCGGTCCACGGAGGGTCGTCTCGACGGTTATACCTTCGAAGCGTGCAAACGGAAGGGTTTGGGTTCGGTGCAATGTAGAGGATGTAGATGTTCACGGGTCGTTGTGGGAAGTAGTCGTTCTCGTGGCGACGGTAGTCATTCATGTACTTAGTCTCACAAGTTTCCGTAGATGTTCGGGGGCACGGCGAGAAACTTGACGTCCACGGAGTCTTCGAGGGTCGACAGTAGTGGTACTTGGCAAAATGCACATCGACGGTAGTTGTTCTCGTATCGTCGTGGTACTTGGCAATTTCGAAGACGGCGGAAGATGAACTTGGCGGTCCTCATTGTCTAGTACTTGGCGTTATTCCCTGTTTGGTGGTCGTTTTAGGCATTGGGCGTTGAGGTACTTGGCGGATCCGTGGTGCTCGCGGTCTTGGTCACGCCGAAAGGCACTTGGCGAAACCGTTCAGGGAGGAAGCATCGGAGTGCTGCTAGCAATTGGTGGAACTCCACGGTCACACCACACGGGTGTACAGAGGCAAAGCTTGTGGCGATGCACCTATGCGGTTGCCAAAGGGAACGATGCTGGGTCGAGGCAGAAGACCGGCGACGCAGTTGCGGGCACCGGGAGGCATGGCTCCAACGGGCAGGGCTGGAGACGAGGCAACTGTCAAGGAGGAGTTGGGCGGAGCAGCACCAAGGCAGCAGCGAAGCTCTAAACTTGGGTCCATGGCGGCAGCTGCAAGCGATGGTGGTTCGAGGGGAGGCGGGCGAGCGGGAGGCTCGCAGGGCCTTGGGCGCTCGAGGAGAGGCCGAGGGCGGCTGGAACCGACCGAAGGTGATGCCCGACGGCGCGAGGACGAGGTGGTGGGGTCGAACAAGGGGCTTGCGGCAGGGGCTTAGCGATGGAAGGCGACAGGGCCTGCTGCTCGCGCGAGGTGAGAGGGCAGGAGGGAGAGCGGGCACGGGCGCATGTGGGATTGAGAGGAGCAGGAGGCTCGTGAGCGCTAGAGGGACGAAGGGAGATGTGGCGGTGTAGGAAAGGATCGAGGGAGATGAGGGAGAGACGGCGATCGGGGAAGAGCGTCGAGGAAGAAGAAGATCGAACGGGGCTCTCCCTCGCTCGATGCATGCGGGATTGGGTGGCGGTGGATGGGAACGAGAGGGGTGTAGGTGTTGAGCGGCTAGGGTTAGGAGGGTTAGGTGGGCCAGCGCGGGAGTTGGCCTAGGGAGGCCCAATGGAGAGGGAGGGCTTAGGTGGGCCGACGCGGATGATTGAGAGGCCCAGAAGGCCGACGGGCGCAATCTCTCTCTCTCCCTCTTCTTATTTCTATAGCAGAAAACAAAAGTGGAGAAGAAAAAGAAAGAGGGAGGGGTTAGGGGAAAAAATAGCGCACGCGGATAATATTCCCGGACTCGCAAAAATGTGTACGATCCAAGAAAAATGGAGTGGGCATTTTTCAAAGTTTGAATTCAAACTCATTTAATTTAAATTCAAATGGTTCGAATAGGAAGTGAGGGTTAGGAAGGTCCAAAAATGTTCGGATTTTTGGTGGAGCTCCGGAAAATGGAGAAATGATATATAGAAAAGTTAGAGGCCAAGAGTTGCAATAACAAAGGCATTGGGATTTTTGCAAGTGTGTTAAGGGGAATTCGAAGATAGTGGAATATTTAACATAGCTCCCTAATATGGGGGTATATGCTGTAAAGAGAATCACCACGTGAATTCCCTTGGTTTAAATGGACCGATGATCCATATGATTTATTTAGTTGAGTTTAAAGAAGAGGTGCTAGAAGACATGATGCAATGCACATGATGAAAAAAAATGAAAGCAACGAACCAAACAAATCACATGACAAATCACGGAAAACATGGAAGTCGTCTGAAGCACTGGTCTTGGGTGTCACAACTGTTGAACCGCCCGCTCAGCCTCTTGGCGGATCCTATCCTGGTCAACCAAGTTAAGAGCTCCATCAAGCGCCCGGTCATGCCTGCGCGGATGGTCACGGCGCCGGGCGTTGCTTGAAACGGCTGCTGAATCTATGTTCCTGCTATAACTCGGGCTCCGGCTTGGGCGAGGGGTTGAATGAATTCTGTCTTGACTATAAGAGTAATCCTCCTGCTGCGCCAGAGCCGTCTGAAGAAGTTCTCTGACCCTTCGGGTTTCAATCGCCGTCAGAGAGTCACCCTCCGCTGGGAGAGCCGCCAATCGCGCCGCCGTAGCGATCATATTCTCCAATGGGGTAGAATAATGACCCGGTGGTGTTGGTACATAATAAGGTGTAGTAGTATTCATACGAGGGGGTTCGATCACCCGTGGCTAAACCAGCGCCCCAGCCCCGGGCGTTGCAACCCGGTTCACCTCTGGCGGGTTACTGGGGCCTGCACCGGGTGTGCGGTAGAGGTTTCTATGATCGTAAGCCAGAGGCAGACATGACTGAGCCTTCTGGTGTCTTCTCCTCATGACCTCATTTGACGCGTTTAGATCCATCGTGAGCTAAAAAGCCTCTGATTGAAGCTGCTGAGCTCGAGCATCCAAAGCTGCCTGCTCTGCAGCCATCCTGACGTCCTCGACGGCTAGGTTTTCTTTGGCTTGTACTACCTCCTCGCATAACCGTGCCACTTCTGCATTGTGCTGAGCCTGATCCCCCGAGTTAACCACGACAGTCAACAGGGCTGTCATCCTATCCATGAGATCCATCAGCACCTGAGCCGGCGGGCGCGTAGGGCCTCCTGCCCCGGCCGCTGCTGACCCGGTAGTTATCGCTGCCGCAGCCGTAGAGTTTTGAACGGGCTGTCATGAAGATCCCCGCTCTGTTCCGCAGCTCAAAGGGGTCCGGAATACTACTGCCATCGGAATAGTCCCCAAGCCCACCATCTTGCAGTTGATACAATTAATATGTCTCACCCGTGGATGACTCGCCATCAGATTGGACGACCATCTCACCACCAGACACAAATCTTTCAGAAAATTCCCCTCCATAGATGCATCCCACGAAGGTACGCTTCAAAGCAGGCTGAGCCCAGGCGGGTCTTGCACGCTGAGCCTCACGATGATGTCGGTGCAAATGTCCGGCTCAGGACCCGGCTCGCCAATCCGGCCGATGAAGACGTGGATCCCACCAAAGGGGACCCGATACCCGTACTCAATTGAGACAGTGTCGGGGCCCCAGCCCCGTCATCGATGTAGAGCTTGCCACGACGACTCTTGGTCATCCGGCCCACAGCGTATCCCTTGAGCCCTTCAAAGCTGCCCTTCAAGAACTCAAATCCATCGTGCGCTGGCCCCATGGTGGGCGCCAACTGTCGTGGAATTGTCACGACAGATGTCCTAGTGAAAGGACTTAATTGTGTATATAAGGGGATGACTCGGCGGCGGCTTAGGACAAGAAACAACAGATCGAGAGCCAGGTTAAGCGTATTCGTTCCTTGGTCATCGAAACCTAGCAATACCATATCAATTGGACCAGGCCTTTACCTTCACCGCAAGGGGCCGAACCAGTATAAACCTCTCGTGTCCTTTGTCCCGTTTAACCCCTTTAAGCTTCCTAGTTGCGATGGCTCCATGATTAAGTCCTTTCACTAGGACATCTGCCGTGACAATTCCACGACAGAACCCAATCGAGCGATTCCTTCGTTACTGCTGCTAACTGAAGCCGATCGATGCTACCTCTGGATGAATAGTGAGCATTGCTGGGGGGTGGATGAACAGTTCCCTGTGGGGGTGGATGAATAGGACCTCATGGTGTTGCCTTTGGAGGAACAATGAGTGTTGTTGGGGGGTTGGATGAACAGTTCCCGGTGGGGGTGGATGAACAAGACCCCATAGTGTTGCCTCTGGATGAACATGACCCTGATCGATCGAGCCGGTTGGGGCTGGATGAAAAGGACCCCGTGGAGGGCTGGATGAACAGGACCACCCCGTGGACGGCAGGATGAATAGTAGAGGTGGAGGGATGGATGAACAGTAGCCCGTGGAGGGGTGGTTGAACAGGAGCCCGTGGAGAGGGCTGGTTGAACAGTAGCCGGTGGAGGGCTGAATGAACAGTAGCCCGTGGAGGGGTGGTTGAACAGGAGCCCATGGAGAGGGCTGGTTGAACAATAGCCGGTGGAGTAGCGCGCGGTGGAGGCTGGATGAACAGGAGCCCGTGGATGAACAGTCACAGGTGGAGGCTGGAGGAGGTCGATGGTGGATGAACAGTAGCCCGTGGAGGCTGGAGGGGGTCGACGGTGGAGATGAACAGTATCCCGTGGAGTCTCGTCTTGCGGTACGCCACACCCCTCCCGATGAACAGGACCCCCGTTTCGATTGCCGCTCCAACACAAGTCTGTTTCCTTCGTTTTGCGGTACGCCACACCCCTCCCGATCAACAGGACCCCCGTTTCGACCGTAGGAGGTCCGTTTCCTCCGTTTTGCGGTACGCGAGACCCCTCCCGATGAACAGGATCCCGTTTCGAACGTGGCCGGTCGAACACAAGGCCATTTCCTCCATTCTGCGGTACACCAGGCCTCGTATCCATCGGTTGTTTCATCCAAGCCATCCGGTTGGCTCCCGATGAACACGACGACGCATTCCGTTCCGACCCATCCAGTTGGCTCCCCATGAACACGACGACGACGCTGTTTCTCCGTTTCAAACCAGCCATCTACACGAGCCCTAGCCGTACGTATGCGTGAGTAGGCATTCGAGACCCTGCCGTATGTACGTACATGGCCGTATTTTCTTTCTTGCACACTGGCGCTATACATACGTGTACATGCTACGTGCGCGCCTCTACTACGACACGTGCGCGCCTCTACATCGACCAGTATGTACGTACACGTTCGCGACCAGAATGACAACACTACATACGCTTCGACCAGTTGGGTCCCGACTGTCAGGCACTTCCTTGCGTGCGAAGATGTAGCTAGTGGGACCCAGCAGTCAGGGGGGCGAATCATTTTTTTGCCCGGACGCACTTCCTTGCATGCGAAGATGTAGCTTGTGGGTCCCAGCAGTCAGGGGGAAATGTTTTTTTCATGAAATGCGATGGCCCATCTGTTGGGTCCCCGCTGTCAGGTGGAGGAATAATTTTTTTGCGCGTAATAAGGAGGCACTTCCTTGCTGCGGCCGTTGACCAGCTGTCAGCCTCTCCACGTACAGTCCATGTTCAATGGAAGTCGTTCCTTAACCACGTTGACCACGCCGCGCCGAGAGCACCAGGGCGGTGGACAACGGCGAGGACTAGGAAGGGGACGAAGCGGAGCCGGGGAAGACACGATAATGGAAGCCTGCGCAGAGAGGAGTACGAGGGTTCATTGGCTCAGCTGCGGTGTGAGGCTGCCGTCGTCGCAGGGCCTGGCCAGCGGTGGGAATAGTAGGGGGCGGTGAGGCCTCCGTGACAGCACAGCCGGCCATGGGAGCAGGAGCATGCGGCACGACCGGCGATGCTTTGGGCGGCTGGAGCAAGAAGACCAGAGGTTGAAGAAGCACTACGGCCGTTGGATGGACATCGTACGGTCACTGGAGCTAGAATCGTTCATATTGACTAAGTTGACAAAGCACTCTGTCCCCATCAACTTAGTAGGCCCACAAGTCAGCCTCCCACCAAGGTGGGTCCCGACCAGCAGGGGGAGTATTCATTTTTTGTGCGTAATAAGGAGGCACTTCCAGTGGGTCCGAGCTGACAGTGGGGGGAACGTTTTTTTCGTGCAATACGGTGGCCCGTCCGGTGGGTCCCAGTAGTCAGGGGGAAACGTTTTTTTGCGAAATACGGTGGCCTGTCCGGTGGGTCCCTGCTGTCAGGTGGAGGAATCATTATTTTCCGCGTAATAAGGAGGCACTTCCTTGCTGTCGTCATGACCCAGCTGTCAGCATCTCCACGTACAGTCCACGTCCGATGGAAGCCATTCCTTGACCATGTTGACCATGCCGCGCCGAGAGCACCAGGGCGGTGGACGACGACGAGGCCTAGGAAGGGGATGACACGGAGTCGGGGAAGACGCGGCAGTGGAAGCCCGCGTGGAGAGGAGTAGGAGGGTTCACTGGTTCGGCTGTGGTGTGAGGCTACTGTTGCCGCAGAATAACAGGGGTGTGGGTGAGTAGAGGGATGGCCTGGCCAGCGATGGGAGTAGTAGGGGGCGGTGAGGCCTCCGCGGCATCACAGTCGGCCACGGGAGGCAGAAGCACGCGGCACGACCGGCGCTGCTTTGGGCGGCTGGAGCAAGAAGACTAGAGGTTGAAGAAGCACTACGGCCGTTGGATGGACATCGTACGGTCACCACAGCTAGAATCGTTTATATTGACTAAGTTGACAAAGCCCTTGGTACGCGTCAACTTAGTAGGCCCATAGGTCATCCTCTGAAACGGTCCGCCCAGATGTCAGGGGGAGGAATCATTTTTTGGGCAGCTGAAGCAAGAATATCCGAGATTGAAGAAGAAGCACGACATCCGTTGGATGGACATCCAATGGCCACAGTTGCCAGAACTGTGTGTTATTGACAAAGCCTTGCATACGCGTCAACTTAGTTTTTTTAGGGGACGCGTCAACTTAGAGTGTGTGGTAGATAACATATAGCCCATTTGCGATTTGTAAGAATGTACAACCCATTTTTTAATTCACTTGAATTTACTACAGCCCATTTACAGTTTGTTAAAAGTACAGCCCATTTTCTAGCTAGGACAACGATTAATAATTTCAACCAACCGCTCTAAACAGAATTCAAAAAAATTCCCACATTTTTATGGGATCCGAAATATTTTTATCTGAAATTTCTAGTTAGATTAAATATAATTTCAAAATAAAGTTGTATTTCATTAAAATCCAACGAAATATTGCGCGCGCAACAAGTAATGAAATTAAAATTTCCAAATTCCAAAAATAATATATTTTTTGAACTAATTACGCGTTTGGTGCATTTTTTATAGTTACTGCCCACTTATTATAATTACATCCCATTTATTATTTCTTAAAGTCCATTTTCTTGTTAAGCCGAATGCATACCTCCTAGGAAAGTTTGCAGCCCAGGCGGGCGGAGAATACCAAGTTGACCAGGATATTGTGTACAACTGTCGACCCAGTTGCATTGCTGATGTTGAAAAAAAGGCATGCGTAGTATAGTACAACCTAACATGGCTACTCAGCCCACATTCAGCGATGCCGGAAAGGCCCAATAAAGGCTTTTGTACAACTTTTTGAAGTCATTGAGCTCAATTAATAACTTAAGAAAAAAGTTAGATTACAGTGGAACATAATAAAAAGCTATCACGAACAAAGAAATAATTCAACGGGTCCCACTTGTGTGTGTCTGTGTGTGAGTGAGAGAGAGAGAGACCCATCGGTCGATGCTCGTAAATACATCTTTCAGCCATATGCATTGCTGATGCTCAGTAAAAACTTATATAGCTGACACAATCATATAGAACATCATAGCACACTGAACTTGCATACAAAATTTTCACGCAGGCGGCACAATCAGGATGGAAACAGTGGATCGCTATGGGTAGGGCTATGTTGAAACCAACGAACTCATACATAACGGTTCATCGTCTTTATCAATGATAGGGAAATATCTTGAATGTTGTGCAAAGAAAACAGACAGACAACACAATAAGTTCTGCTAGCACATTAAGTTGACGTACAACCCTTTCTAAAAAAAGTTCAGGTACAAAATTAGAACAGGTCACAATCAAATGTACTGGCACATCAGTGCTTCACACCCATAGCTCAGATTTAACTAGTATCTGACAAGATTCAGTTGTTACCTCAAATTATAGCACATCCAGGCAGCCAGCCCTGCCTCTTCTCCCAAAGAAGCAGTGGCCTCCGCCGCGCGATGGAGTAGGCCTTGTGCCATCCATCGTTCCGAGCAACACGGGGAAAGTCTGACATTGACTCCTGTAATGGACGTCATCGACGGACCCTGGCACCAGCGGCGGCGGCAGGACTTCGATTGATGGATTGTCCACTTCTTCGATATGCACGAACACTCGATATAGGTACATCCCTAATGTGGTCCACGACGGCCTTGGTGGCGACGAATAGTACAACCCCGGTACCTGCACCGGTATCTCAACACCAATCACCTTCGGTATGGTGGACGGCTTCTTCATCCATGCCATAACCGTCAGAGCCCAGCTGTCTGGAGGAACAAACATACTTACGAGCTCACCTCCAAGGTCGTTGATAAGCTCATTCATGGACTCGCTGTTCCAAGCACGTCGAGGCATGCCATGGAAGGTAAGCTTTGTTAAAAACTCAAGCTCAAAGGGCACCGAGCCCCATCCTGGGTGCCACCGATCAAAGCTCACCAGCGCGCCATCGCAGAACAAACGCCGGGAAGATTCGAACACACGACTACAGTCGAAAGTTATCCAGAACCTGACGAAGAAATCAGCCGGTGGCGGACAGACTTCGACGAGCAAGTCACTTATTTGGATGTCGTGCGCAATGCCAAGAGCTTTGACAAGGTCGTCCGGCGAGACGGGAGGCCGGTCTCCGTTGATGCTTACCATCAGCACTTTCCCGGCAAACTGGTTGTCAAGCGCCGCCATGCCACTGTTGAGCGACAGCACGCAGCGACCGAAGGCAGGACGGACCTCAGGATCTCTGGCTCGGAGATCCGCGTTGACCAGTGACATGATAGTGAGCTTGAGTACAGGGAGTACAACAAGGGGATTTGGGGGAACTGGAGTAGGAATCGAGATTCCAGAGGTGGGGGAGGGGCGGGAGATTGGGGATGAAAAGGTAGCTTGAATTTCGAACACGCGCCAATATGCTCTCCGCGCGTAAGCGCACAAAAACACCAGTGGAGCCCACATGTCGGCCTAAGAGTCCTTATCCTTTCTTTTTTGGAGAGCCCAGCCTTTTTTAGGATCTTTTGAGAGCCCGGCCTGAGATTCATAATTGACCTGTTTGGCATTGTGTTACTACTCGCCCATATTCAACGACACCTCACTGGCCCAAACAAGTGTACATCATCGAAAAGACACTGAGCTCAAATTATATAACTTGAAAAAAGGAGATACACTCTGAACACTGGAGAATGGTGATGCCCTCATTTAGCCCACCAGTAGTTCGAGACAATAAACAGTTCTAAACAATGATATATAAAACATTCAAACACTGACCACTACTGACCTAAACAACATGACATGATAGTTCATAAGAAGTCTTGCTACACCACCAAAACGCACCCATCTGCAGCGCTCAAACTCTCGTGATCCAGACGAGAATGACATTCTAAACAGATGCAACTATTACATAGTAAGAGTGACATAGACGAGGATGACCAAATGACAAGGAATATGCATAACAAAAGGAAGAACTACCCATCCAGAACAAGCAGCAAAGACAACAAAGTCATTCGAAGAGATGAACCAACACCATCATAATTTGCAGCCCCGCTTCAGCGACCAATGATCCGGAGACACCAGTACTCCACCCTTTCGACGCAACAGCCCAATTACCTATCAACCTGAAGGCTTGAACCACATCATTGCCTATTGTAATTGAGACATCCAAGGATCAATGTTAATCCGGATGCCTTTGGCATTCTCACCTTCTTTTCGCTGCAGGCTGTATCATTGACAATCAGGGGAGTTTGCTCCCGAACTCCTAGGGCTCGTCGTGTAGACACAGTTTTCCATAGCAAACAGAGCCTATCTACCATCAAGGTCCTTGCCAATGGTGATCTCCTGGTTAATCGAATAATTGAATCCGAGAAACAGAGAGTGTGAACCAAGGCTGTTTACCCGCCTCCAACTAAAAAATCCTGAAGGCCCCAACAAGATGGTATCCTGCTCATAGACGTAACAACCATTGTCCGGATACTCACGTATTTCACGGTGCTTATATTTACTGGGGTTTTTGCAATATAACTTTTACGGCTCATGTGTCCGAATGATCATCAGTCTTTTGGCGTTGTCTGATCGAGCGAGGAACCAGTTGTGCTTCCCTGTTTTTGGCAAAGGTGGTGTTATTACAAAGGGCAGTAACTGTAGGGACACTGCATCATATCAAAAAGGACAGTCATTGTTAATGCAAGATCAGCATTGTTCAGAGTATGAGTAGGATAATGCAACAAACAACATTGATATGTCCCTGTTGGAACTAGGAGGAAAATACAAGGAAATGTACACTGGGTTCGAAAATATAGAAGTGCCATGCATGGTTATACTCATGTTATCTCGCAATCGATTCTTCACAGGAAACTACCATGTCATGCATGTTATGGAATCATGTTCTGTCCTCACAAACAAATTCTTCAAGGTAACTAACCGACCGCTGTCAAGACCCCGATTCCAAGTCACATCGATCTAGCTGGTAACATCTCATATCACTATGCGGCCTCACGCACGGTATTCCCATGGGTGTCGCCTTACCATGGCCCAGGACCATTTGCGCCTTTTGGCTCACGTATATGATAGTGTCGCTAGCATCCATATGACAGAGAACCCGGGCCGACATGGCTAGTCGTGAACCCAAAGTGGCACCAACTTACAGGGACAGGCATACATGAATCAACATCGAGCATGTCGGTCAGCAGCGTGTGAATCCGGGCTGTAGCACTGGGCTAACAGGACTCTGGTAACCCGGGCCGTAGCAGGCTAGCCAGGGCTTCGGATGTCACCGTGTGACATTTCCCCGAAGGGACGGACATAGGAACGAAGTGAAACACATGCCGGCCAGTCTAAGTGTTCCGGAGCAGTAGTGCTGGGCTAGCAAGACTCCGGTGAACCGGGCTGTAGCGGACTACTATGGCTCATGGAAGCACAAGACTACATTCCCCATAAGAGAGGCTAGCAAGGATAAACAACTAGGTTGTCGGATCCCACACATACCAAGCATTTCAATCATACACACAATATGCTCGATATGTGTAAATACAACATGGAATCACAACATAACTCTATGACTCAAAGTATTTATTCATTAGCTTCCTAGGAGCGAGATATTACAAACATGGGTCTCATGACCCAACATTCAGAGCATACAAGTCAAAGCACATGTGGAAGCTTAACATGTCTGAGTATAGACATCTACAAATGAAAAAGGCTGAGAAGCCTAACTATCTACCAGATCCTGCCGAGGGCACAAGATCGTAGCTGAGGTAACAAGCTAAACGTCGAAGTCCACGTGGAACTACTAGCGAGACTGACGTCTCTCTGCAAAACATAAAATAAGCAAACGTGAGAAAAATGTACCCAGTAAGACTTACATCAGAACTAACTACATATGCATCAGTATCAATAAAGGGGTGGTGGAGTTTGACTGCAGCAAGCCAGCTTTGACTCGGTGGCTATCCTGAACTATGACTGCAAATAACTCTTTGAGGTGGCGCACACGAGTCCACATATTCACCATATCAATACACCACTATGGATCCGCTCCCGTCTCCCTACGAGAACGCCATCCATAGCACTCACGCTTATCTTCCGCATTTTAGAGTATCCACTTCCACTTGTCTATGAACTATGCAAGGGGTCCAAGTTTCCATATCCGAGGAATCCGGCTATTCGAATAGATAATGATAACCCTACAGGGGTGTACTTCTTCACACAGGCTCTCGCCACTTACCACCATGTACACGTCGTGTATCTCGGCAACCTTCAAGCGGAAGCCTGGTGAGGGAGTCATCCACGACCTGACTAACCACACAACTCTCTAGTCCAGGTTTATCGCCTATTCGGGTTCCATCCGCAAGGAGATCCGGCCGGGGTGTCGCTCATGGCCCCAAACAATGTGTACGGGGTTCCCAAGCCCACCATTCGGATGCCACTTGGTACACCGGGCCACTGTGCCTAGTCTGTCCCAAGCCCACCTATACCGGGTGCCACTTGCTAGACTACTAACACTACCCACAAACACCAGGAACTAGTTGCAACTCCTGGATAGAGATCGAGTTGATTAATAAGTCGAGAGAGCTTGGAGCGCCCGGAGCCCAATGTGTGGTAGTAACTGTTCATGGATCACAAACACAGAACTCAGTTCCTAAGGATGGCTGCAATGAGACAACCCACCATGTACTCCTACATGGCCTCTCACCGCTACCTTTACCAAATCGTGTTCACACACTTAGATCTCAACGGTAGGACATGTTCACCACATTCCAATTCATCCCCGATGAATCATACCTGACTCAACTCTAAGCAGTAGCAGGCATGACAAACAAGCATGAATGAGTAGGCACAACAGGGCTCAAACAACTCCTACTCATGCTAGTGGGTTTCATCTATTTACTATGGCAATGACAGGTCATGCAGAGGAAAGGGTTCAACTACCGCAGCATGTAACAGTTGAATCGGTGTTGTCCTAATGCAGTAAAAGAGAGCAGGAGCGAGAGAGTGGGATTGTATCGGAATGAACAAGGGGGTTTTGCTTGCCTGGCACTTCTGAAGATATTATAGCTCTTCATCGGTGTCATCGAACTCATCGTCGGAAGCACGTCTACTCAGGGGGAACAACCACTGGCAAACACAAAAGGAACCGCAATCAATGCAATGCACATACATATGAATGACATGACATGTTAAGGTGCTGAATTCACCTAATGCAATATCTAGCCAAGTTAATTGAAGTGGAACTCAACAAGATCAAATTCCAACTCCGAATGTGATTTCATAAATTGCCCTAATCATCATTTGTCCTATTCGGTGAAGTTAACTTGTTCAAACATGCATGATCATGGCATAAACAGATTCTTCATATTTTTCTGGTCATTTTTCATATATAATTTATTTCATTTGGAGCTATAGATTAATTTCTATGATTTTTCAAAGTTTTGGATATTTTCTAGAATTTACTGATTATTAATAAATCCAGAAAATGTATTACTGCGTCAGCATTGGGTCATGTTGATGTCAGCAGGTCAACAGGAGCCATCCAGGTCAAACCTGACCAGTAGGGCCCACTGGTCAGTGACAAACTAATTAACCTAAGTTAATTAGCTCTAAACTAATACTAATCTAGACTGGTTAAGGCCCTGGGCCCACATGTCACTATTTAACAGGGCTAACTAAGTTTAGTTAGCGCTTAACCTAAATTAGCAGGGGCGTGGGCCCACTTGTCATTGACTAAGAGGTTAACTAAGAAGTGATTAGGCCCTAATCTAACTACTGCCACGTCAGCTCCACCGGATGAAGTCGCCGGCGACCTCACACGACGGCGGTTGTCACATCCCTAGCTTCTGGTGCTGCCTAGTGTTTGCATCATGTTTAAATTTTGAAACTTGAACTGAGGAAATTTGGAAGCCTCAAAACCCTAAATAAAAGAAGGGCAAAAACCCTAAAATCTCATTCATTGTTCCAAAATGCTCTTCTTAGATTTTAATATTTTTGGCAAGGGTTTTGATCCAAACCAAAAATAATGAACATTTTAAAAGGATTTATTTTTGGGACTTTGAATTTAAATCATTAGCTATTTGAATTTGAATTATATTCATATAATTAGAATATAATTTCAAATACCCCTGAAATATTTTATGAGCTTTTGGGAAAGTCCATCTAGCAAAACAAAAATATTCAGAGGAGTTTTTGGCATTGTTTGAATTATTTTTAAATTCAAAACAGTGGCAAAAAAAATTTAAAAAAAATAGAAAACAGAACAAAAATATATAAAAAAAAGAGAGAGAGAACCCACCTGGACTTACCTGGCGCTCACCTGGTAGCCCAGCCGGCCCAGCTCCTGTGCGGCCCAGCCCACCACTGCAGCCTCTCCGTCGTCTTTCTCCCCTCGCCCCGAAGCAGCTGCGTGCTCGCACGCGCACGGCCGCGCCGGCCACCTCCTCCCTCCCTGCCTGCCTGGCCCCTCTCCGATGCGCCTAGACAACGCCACGGAGATGCCGAACCCCCTCGACCCCTCTATCACTCTCCCCGTGGCCCTCCTCTCCTCTGCTTCCTCTCTCTCACTCGCCCGAACGCAGCCGTCGCCGCCGACGAGCTCCCCCACGGCCACAGCCACCCCCTCGCTCCCTCTCCGCATCCCTGAGCTCCAACCCGACCCCGTGGAGCTACACACACGACGCACGTGACCCCGGGAGGCCAGCAGCGTCGCCATCGCCGTCGTCTTCCACCTCGGGCTCCGGCCACCATCGTCGTTGATCCGCCGCACGCAGGACGTCCCCGAGCCCGCTAACCATCTCTACGGCACCGCCGTGAGCCCCCGGTCATCTTCCCCCTAATCCCGCCTCCGTTTGATTGCCGTAGCCGCCGCCCCCTTGCTAACAGCAGCCGCCGCTGCATGGGATCGTCGCCGGCGAAACCCCGGTGACCATTTGGTCACGGGCGTGCACCCGTTGTGCTTGCCGCGACCCGTAGAGCCCCTCCAGCGCCTCAGCTCCCTCGTTTGTGAGCAGCAGCACCGAACCCGACCGCACCTGAACTCCGGCCGCCGCTCACGAGCTCGCCGTCGTCGGTACCGGCCACCACAGGCACGGCCACCACCACCGTTCGATGCGCACCAGCAAGGGCTCTCCAACGAGCCCAAGCACGGCCTCGCCCGCGCCCTGTAGCGCGTTTCCGGATCGCGCCGCCGTCTCGGGCCTCGCCGGCGTCTTGTCGCCGGTGGGTTTGACCCACTTTGACCACGGCGGGACCCCCGCCTGTGTCCATGACATGTGGGGCCGGCCTTTGACTGAATTAGTGTAGGATTTTAATTAGTGCTAATTGCCCTGTTAGTTTAGGTGTTAGATTAGTTAACACTAATTAATTTAGTTAATTAATTAAGCCACTGACATGTGGGCCCAGCCCTGCTGACATTTTCGTTAGTATTAGTTTAACCCTAATCAACCCAGTTAACCAACCGAGTCACTGACCAGTGGGCCCCACTGGTCAGGTTTGACCCGGACCAGCCCCTGTTGACCTGCTGATGTCATGATGATGTCAGGCTGACGCAGTAATGTTTTCTGGATTTATTTTTATTCAGAAAATTCCAGAAAATTGTATAAACTTCTAAAATTCATAGAAAATCAACCGTAACTCCAAATGAAATAAATTATATATGAAAAATGATCAGAAAAATCCAATCTATCCATTTATGTCATTTTCATGCATGTTTGAGCAATGTTTGTCCTCTGTTTTGGACAAAACAAATAAAGGGCATTTAAATAACCATATATGGAGTTGGAATTTGAATCATGTATTCAAACCAACTTCATTTAAATCATAGCTAGGTGCATTAGCCCAAAACACATTCATATTGCCATGTCATAGCATGCATCATATTGTGCATTGCATTGATCGTGTTTCTTCTGTGTTTGCCGGTGTTGTTCCCCCTCGGTAGACGTTGTACCGACGATGTGATCGTTGACACTGATGAAGACTCAATGCTATCTTCAGAAGTGCCAGGCAAGCAAAACCTCCTTGTTCATTCTGATAAAATCCCACTCTCCCGCTCCTGCCCTCTTTTACTGCATTAGGACAACAACAACATATTTGTTACTTGCTGCGGTAGCTGAACCCCTTTATCCTTTGCATGACCTGTCATTGCCATAGTAAATAGATGAAACCCACTAGCATGAGTAGGAGTTGTTTGAGCCCTGTTGTGCCTACTCATTCATGCTTGTTTGTCATGCCTGCTACTGCTTAGAGTTGAGTCAGGCCTGATTCATTGCGAATGAATCGGAGGTGTGTAAAACATGTCCTACTGTTGAGAGCTATGTGTGTGAACACGATTTGGTAAAGGTAGCGGTGAGAGGCCATGTAGGAGTACATGGTGGGTTGTCTCATTGCAGCCGACCTCAGGAACTGAGTTCTGTGTTTGTGATCCATGATCAGTTACTACCACACACTGGGCTCCGGGCGCTCCAAGCCCTCTCGACTTATTAATCAACTTGATCTCTGTCCAGGAGTTGCAACTAGTTTCTGGTGTTTGTAGGTAGTGTTAGTAGTCTACCAAGTGGCACCCGGTACAGGTGGGCTTGGGACAGACTAGGCACAGTGGCCCGGTGTACCAAGTAGCACCCGGATGGTGGGCTTGGGAAACCTGCTCACATCGTTTGGGGCCGTGAGCGACACCCCGGCCGGATCTCCTTGCGGATGGAACCCGAATAGGCGATAAACCTGGACTAGAGACTTGTTCGGTTAGTCAGGTCGTGGCCGACTCCCTCGCCCGGCTTCCGCTTGAAGGTTGCCGAGGTACATGACGTGTACAGGGCGATAAGTGGCGAGAGCGTGTGTGAAGAAGTACACCCCTATAGGGTTATCATTATCTATTCGAATAGCCGGATTCCTCGGATATGGAAACTTGGACCCCTTGCATAGTTCATAGACAAGTGAAAGTGGATACTCTAAAATACGCAAGATAAGCGTGAGTGCTATGAATGGCGTTCTCGTAGGGAGACGGGAGCGGATCCATAGTGGTGTATTGATATGGTGAATATGTGGACTCGTGTGCGCCACCTCAAAAGAGTTACTTGCAGTCGTAGTTCAGGATAGCCACCGAGTCAAAGCTGGCTTGCTGCAGTTAAACTCCACCACCCCCTTTGTTGATAATGATGCATATGTAGTTAGTTCTGATGTAAGTCTTGCTGGTTACATTTGTACTCACGTTTGCCTATTTTATGTTTTTTGCAGAGAGACTTCAGTCTCACTAGTAGTTCCGCTTGGACTTCGACCTTTAGCTTGTTACCTCAGCTACGATCTTGTGCCCTCGGCAGGATCTGGTAGATAGTCAGGCTTCTCAGCCATTTTCATTTCTAGATGTCTGTATTCAGACATGTTGAGCTTCCGCATGTGCTTTGACTTGTATGCTCTGATTGTTGGGTCATGAGACCCATGTTTGTAATATCTCGCTCCTCGGAGCCTATTGAATAAATACTTGAGTTGTAGAGTCATGTTGTGATGCCATGTTGTATTGCACATATCGAGCATATTGTGTGTATGTTATTGAAATGCTTGGTATGTGTGGGATCTGACTATCTAGTTGTTTATCCTTAGTAGCCTCTCTTACCGGGAAATGTCTCCCGGTGTTTCCACTGAGCCATGGTAGCTTGCTACTGCTCCGGAACACTTAGGCTGGCCGGCATGTGTCCTTCTTCGTTCCTGTGTCTGTCCCTTCGGGGAAATGTCACGCGATGAATACCAGAGTCCTGTTAGCCCGCTATAGCCCGGTTCACCGGAGTCCTGCTAGCCCAGTGCTACAGCCTGGATTCACTCGCTAATGACCGACAGTTCGTTGCTGGGTCATGTATGCGTGTCCCTGTAAGTTAGTGCCACTTTGGGTTCACGACTAGCCATGTCAGCCCGGGTTCTTTGTCATATGGATGCTAGCGACACTATCATATACGTGAGCCAAAAGGCGCAAACGGTCCCGGGCCAGGTAAGGTGGCACCCGTGGGAATACCGTGCGTGAGGCCGCAAAGTGATATGATGTGTTACATGCTAGATCGGTGTGACTTAGGATCGGGGTCCTGACGGCTTTGGTATCAGAGCTTGACTGCCTGTAGGATTACCAAGCCAAACTGGTCGAAGTTGAGTCTAGAAATTCTTTAGTTATATATGGGAATTGATTGTGGGATGGAACGTAAGGCTCTTTTTACTCCTTATACCTTATGCCTTCTGATCCGAGTCATCTTATCCTTCCTACGGGGTTAAGGAACTAGGATTTCTCTTCTTTCTATCAGGATCACGTGTTACTAATCCGTAGACTTATAAGATTGTTGGATTTAAGCTTGAGTTCAGTTCCTACGACTTCTGCATGTTAATTGTTGATCTCGAAACCTTGATATTGTGCTTCTGAGTGGTTATGCCACCATTTTTGTGAATGTCTCAAGTCTTTTCTGAGCATTTACAGCCGTTACGCTGTCCGAGTCATCCCAGGTTTCTAAACAGTCTGATGCATTTGCAAATCCCTTCCTCCTATTTCCGATGTTCCTTTGGGCCAGATTAACCACACTAGACGGTGAGTTGAGGTACTCTATTGCCTCGACATTTATGTTGGAGTTATTATTATGACCCTAGGTGTCTCAGGGGATCATCTAGTAATCTAGCCATGTTCTGTGTTTCCAGTGTGATGGTTCTGGCTATCATTCTCGAAAGCATCCCGTGATGCCAGTTAGTAGCAGGTATTTTACTCCTGGGTTTCTGAGCCCAAGATTCACCCTACTTACTTCATGTTGATAGTAATTGCTAGTGCCTCTAGGATATTAGTAACCTTTGCGATAGTCCTCGAGGTCCGTGGTATATCGTTCTTCCAAATACCATGAACCATTCTTGGCAGGAGTTCTTTTGAACTGAACGATCACAACCAGAGTGCTCTTGATGAGTTCTCCATTATATATTGTGGCTCTGCCAATTCTACCTTTGTGCATGGGTTATCCGGAAGAAATATGTTGAACTTCGTTCGACATGCTAAGCCATGCATCCACAACTCAGAAAATCGTATGTTCCTTTGAGTTGTCCTGCTCTAGTTGTCTTCTGACCCTCGTCTATCAATTGATAGTCAAGAGTATATATGCATTCGTTCATCGATGCCTATTACTCTTGTGGTCCGTCAAGCCATTCTGTCCTGAATAACTTGGAGAAACAAACTCCAGTACCTCATCCATATCTAGGATTGGGTCAAAGCAGTTGTATTCTGCAGATCAAATGCCAATCCAGCTTTTGGTTCTGTTCTACCTTTGAGTATTACCCCCTTTATGTCAGAATTGTCATGAGAACTGCACCAACTCTCATGAATTTTGACGTAGTGATACTTATCACCATCATTAGTCATTCCTCGGTCTTTGTGTTGGTGCAACCGGAATACCGACAAATGAATTGTGATGTGTGAAATCAATACTCCTAGCAACCTCGTTGCTTGGTAGTTAAAGGACAATAATTTCATTCTTAGTGTGTTGGTTTTTGAATCATCCTTCTAAGACTGATCGTGCTACCTAGTCCTTATTTCGGTGCACCCTTCGATTGATGAGTTAGGATCTTGTCAAGTCCTCACTCATTTGATCATATCGTCTTGCCCTCAAAAGCGAGATTGTTCTCGAGCTTAGTAACATATCGGTGGTTCGTGATTCTCCGAATATCTTCTCGGAAGTATTACCAGGTTGTCCCCTGACTGTTATGTTGAGCTCGTGATCAAGTAGGTTTCTTGCGAACCACCCTCTCTCCAAGAATCGGTGTTGGATACCCTGAGCTAGTTGGTTAAGCTAAACAGCAACTTGGAGAGTTGGAAGATAAAAGCTTGTCTGACTTAGTTCATGTTAAGGGATATCTTTCCGTGTATGTGTGTATGTTGAAGAAAGATGATGTCTTCATCGATTGGTCCCTGTGATCAGTTGTTGGACCTATTATCTTGTTAAAACTTTGATTTGAGTGTGGGCTATTCTCAAATCAAATCAGAACCAACGATGTTCGTAATGTTGTCTTACTCGTGGTTGACTCCTCGAGCATACACCATTATATCTTATGGGTCTGACCAATGCTATCACCTGTTCACATAATTAGGGAATTCCATCTTCATGGAAATCTCGATGAATTGTTGTTGAGCCCATCAACATCATTTTATCTTCTCCAAGATCTTGTTGGACAATAAGTTAGTGTTGGAAACTTTTGAAGCATTTTCTTCATACTAGCTCATGAAGTATTTGTTTGATGAAAGGAGTGACTTCCTCTTATACACGTGCATTTGGTGAAAGTTGCCGCCATGAATTTGAGAAAGTTAGTTTTGCTTCCTCTGGAATCATCGCAAGTCAGTCATGCACACGTGCGAAGTATTCTGTGGTCTGGAGACTTGCAACCTTCATTCCATATGTGTCCCGAGCACACCAAGCCACTGATTGATTTGTTCAAGGAGAAGAAGTTCCCTCATAAGAGCTAATCATATGACTTATGCAAGGACTTCGTTATCCACGGTGATGGTTCCCAACCAGAACTCGGTAGTGTTTTATTGTAAGACTACCACGTGGTCATGCTTGTCTAGGATATCGTGTTCACATGTGTGTAGCAGAACCAGCTCATGTTTTGGAGCTTGCTATCGTAGTTCATTCCCCGAGAATCTCGCAACGTCATCTCGTCGATTTGTGTTGCCAACTTTCATTTTTCTTCCTAGACTTGATGAGTCTGGAATATCCTGACACCAACCAGCTCTGAATCTCAGGCAGATATGATGGTTGGAACATTTCCCAAGAACTATAATATCGGTCCCTCGATAACTGGTAAAGTGGATGTCGTGGCCAGCACCACCGAGCCGAAGGACCTATTATTGTAGTACCTTGATTGAAGAAGTTGACCACCTTCCCATAAGGACTTCGTAGGATTTACTTCCTAGTTGTGCCTTATGATTTTTGTGTTCCCGAAGTCCGACCTTACTTGATGTTCTAGATATCAAACCTTATGAATGGGATACACTAGCACATCAAGGAGAACATTAGAAGCGGAGTGCTAAATGTCTCTCGGTCGATCATCCAGATTTTATTTCCTTGGCCCCGCCAAGGGTGAAATCTGAGAAAGTGTTATCTTTCTTTGTATCTGCATCATCCATCATCATTCATCATGGTAGCAAGTTGTGTTGCCAGGATCCTTGACACGGATATTGGTAAAACCTTGATGATTATGGAAATGCTCAAGTTCTTGAGAGCACGCGCAAGTGCTAGGTTTGATCGTCGGCATTAACTGTATAGTGCTCTCAGTTTCCTCGGCAATGCTATGACCTTTTCAAACAGTGAATTCACTCTCTATTGTTAGGTTCTTCCCCAGTTACCAGAATCATTCCCAGCATTTGCATTTTGTTCCCAGCTTGCACCGCCAATGTGCCATTCTACCATGGGTCTCTTCCATTTCCGGTGGTAAGCAAATTCATCCATTATGTTGTCTTCAACAAGGTAATCCACATCATCCAAGTCCGAGTATGCCATTCTACCGACCCCCTCCAAACGATCGCTCAAGAATTGCCTTAGGCTGGTTTAAAGAGTTTCAATGTTCTCTGAATCAAAGGTAATTCTTTTTGCCACTTAAGGTAATAATCTACGAATCACCCTCCTCCAGGATGTCCCGCTGTGGCATCATGGAAACTCAACTCCTCGCTACGTTGACAATCGTTTACCACCTTCTTAAGTGTGGAATTATTGTCCACCCAGTGAACCTTCGTCATCCGTTTCTTCCACCCCTCTTGATGTGTATCTCGTGTCTCAACCCGAGAGATGGTTCTATGTCTCATTCCGTGAGTTGTTCGACCTTCGAGAAGATCGATCCTTCTAGAGTTTTCCTTTCCTCTTCTTGTCATGATTAGCTAGAGTTCTCAGAGCTAATCATCAAGACAATGATGGTGATCGAATCAATGTTCTTATGAAGGGCAACCTGGATCGTGAAGATCGTGTTAGGTTGCGTTCCCCATCGTCTTACCCTACACTTGAATCTCGGGTCGAGATTCTTGTTTAGTGGGGGTGAGTTGTCACATCCCTAGCTTCTGGTGCTGCCTAGTGTTTGCATCATGTTTAAATTCTGAAACTTGAACTGAGGAAATTTGGAAGCCTCAAAACCCTAAATAAAAGAAGGGCAAAAACCCTAAAATCTCATTCATTGTTCCAAAATGCTCTTCTTAGATGTTTAATATTTTTGGCAAGGGTTTTGATCCAAACCAAAAATAATGAACATTTTAAAAGGATTTATTTTTGGGACTTTGAATTTAAATCATTAGCTATTTGAATTTGAATTATATTCATATAATTAGAATATAATTTCAAATACCCCTGAAATATTTTATGAGCTTTTGGGAAAGTCCATCTAGCAAAACAAAAATATTCAGAGGAGTTTTTGGCATTGTTTGAATTATTTTTAAATTCAAAACAGTGGCAAAACAAATTTAAAAAAATAGAAAACAGAACAGAAATACAAAAAAAAAAGAGAGAACCCACCTGGACTTACCTGGCGCTCACCTGGTAGCCCAGCCGGCCCAGCTCCTGTGCGGCCCAGCCCACCACTGCAGCCTCTCCGTCGTCTTCCTCCCCTCGCCCCGAAGCAGCTGCGTGCTCGCACGCGCACGGCCGCGCCGGCCACCTCCTCCCTCCTTGCCTGCCTGGCCCCTCTCCGATGCGCCTAGACGACGCCACGGAGATGCCGAACCCCCTCGACCCCTCTATCACTCTCCCCGTGGCCCTCCTCTCCTCTGCTTCCTCTCTCTCACTCGCCCAAACGCAGCCGTCGCCGCCGACGAGCTCCCCCACGGCCACAGCCACCCCCTCGCTCCCTCTCCGCATCCCTGAGCTCCGACCCGACCCTGTCGAGCTACACACACGATGCACGCGACCTCGGGAGGCTAGCAGCGTCGCCATCGCTGTCGTCTTCCACCTTGGGCTCCGGCCACCATCGTCATCGATCCGCCGCACGCAGGACGTCCCCGAGCCCGCTAACCATCCCTACGGCACCGCTGTGAGCCCCCGGTCATCTTCCTCCTAATCCTGCCTCCGTTTGATTGCCGTAGCCGCCGCCCCCTTGCTAACAGCAGCCGCCGCCGCATGGGATCGTCGCCGGCGAAACCCCGGTGACCATTTGATCACGAGCGTGCACCCGTTGTGCTTGCCGCGACCCGTAGAGCCCCTCCAGCACCTCAGCTCCCTCGTTTGTGAGCAGCAGCGCCGAACCCGACCGCACCCGAACTCCGGCCGCCGCTCACGAGCTCGCCGTCGTCGGTACCGGCCACCACAGGCACGGCCACCACCACCGTTCGATGCGCACCAGCAAGGGCTCTCCAACGAGCCCAAGCACGGCCTCGCCCGCGCCCTGTAGCGCGTTTCCGGATCACGCCGCCGTCTTGGGCCTCGCCGGCGTCTTGTCGCCGGTGGGTTTGACCCACTTTGACCACGGCGGGACCCCCCCTGTGTCCATGACATGTGGGGCCGGCCTTTGACTGAATTAGTGTAGGATTTTAATTAGTGCTAATTGCCCTGTTAGTTTAGGTGTTAGATTAGTTAACACTAATTAATTTAGTTAATTAATTAAGCCACTGACATGTGGGCCCAGCCCTGCTGACATTTTCGTTAGTATTAGTTTAACCCTAATCAACCCAGTTAACCAACCGAGTCACTGACCAGTGGGCCCCACTGGTCAGGTTTGACCCGGACCAGCCCCTGTTGACCTGCTGACGTCATGATGATGTCAGGCTGACGCAGTAATGTTTTCTGGATTTATTTTTATTCAGAAAATTCCAAAAAATTGTATAAACTTCTAAAATTCATAGAAAATCAACCGTAACTCCAAATGAAATAAATTATATATGAAAAATGATCAGAAAAATCCAATCTATCCATTTATGTCATTTTCATGCATGTTTGAGCAATGTTTGTCCTCTGTTTTGGACAAAACAAATAAAGGGCATTTAAATAACCATATATGGAGTTGGAATTTGAATCATGTATTCAAACCAACTTCATTTAAATCATAGCTAGGTGCATTAGCCCAAAACACATTCATATTGCCATGTCATAGCATGCATCATATTGTGCATTGCATTGATCGTGTTTCTTCTGTGTTTGCCGGTGTTGTTCCCCCTCGGTAGACGTTGTACCGACGATGTGATCGTTGACACTGATGAAGACTCAATGCTATCTTCAGAAGTGCCAGGCAAGCAAAACCTCCTTGTTCATTCTGATAAAATCCCACTCTCCCGCTCCTGCTCTCTTTTACTGCATTAGGACAACAACGACATATTTGTTACTTGCTGCGGTAGTTGAACCCCTTTATCCTTTGCATGACCTGTCATTGCCATAGTAAATAGATGAAACCCACTAGCATGAGTAGGAGTTGTTTGAGCCCTGTTGTGCCTACTCATTCATGCTTGTTTGTCATGCCTGCTACTGCTTAGAGTTGAGTCAGGTCTGATTCATTGGGAATGAATCGGAGGTGTGTAAAACATGTCCTACTGTTGAGAGCTATGTGTGTGAACACGATTTGGTAAAGGTAGCGGTGAGAGGCCATGTAGGAGTACATGGTGGGTTGTCTCATTGCAGCCGACCTCAGGAACTGAGTTCTGTGTTTGTGATCCATGATCAGTTACTACCACACATTGGGCTCCGGGCGCTCCAAGCCCTCTCGACTTATTAATCAACTTGATCTCTGTCTAGGAGTTGCAACTAGTTTCTGGTGTTTGTAGGTAGTGTTAGTAGTCTACCAAGTGGCACCCGGTACAGGTGGGCTTGGGACAGACTAGGCACAGTGGCCCGGTGTACCAAGTAGCACCCGGATGGTGGGCTTGGGAACCCTGCTCACATCGTTTGGGGCCGTGAGCGACACCCCGGCCGGATCTCCTTGCGGATGGAACCCGAATAGGCGATAAACCTGGACTAGAGACTTGTTCGGTTAGTCAGGTCGTGGCCTACTCCCTCGCCCGGCTTCCGCTTGAAGGTTGCCGAGGTACATGACGTGTACAGGGCGATAAGTGGCGAGAGCGTGTGTGAAGAAGTACGCCCCTGCAGGGTTATCATTATCTATTCGAATAGCCAGATTCCTCGGATATGGAAACTTGGACCCCTTGCATAGTTCATAGACAAGTGAAAGTGGATACTCTAAAATACGCAAGATAAGCGTGAGTGCTATAGATGGCGTTCTCGTTGGGAGACGGGAGCGGATCCATAGTGGTGTATTGATATGGTGAATATGTGGACTCGTGTGCGCCACCTCAAAAGAGTTACTTGCAGTCGTAGTTCAGGATAGCCACCGAGTCAAAGCTGGCTTGCTGCAGTTAAACTCCACCATCCCCTTTGTTGATAATGATGCATATGTAGTTAGTTCTAATGTAAGTCTTGCTGGGTACATTTGTACTCATGTTTTCCTATTTTATGTTTTTGCAGAGAGACTTCAGTCTCACTAGTAGTTCCGCTTGGACTTCGACGTTTAGCTTGTTACCTCAGCTACGATCTTGTGCCCTCGGCAGGATCTGGTAGATAGTCAGGCTTCTCAGCCATTTTCATTTCTAGATGTCTATACTCAGACATGTTGAGCTTCCGCATGTGCTTTGACTTGTATGCTCTGATTGTTGGGTCATGAGACCCATGTTTGTAATATCTTGCTCCTCGGAGCCTATTGAATAAATACTTGAGTTGTAGAGTCATGTTGTGATGCCATGTTGTATTGCACATATCGAGCATATTGTGTGTATGTTATTGAAATGCTTGGTATGTGTGGGATCTGACTATCTAGTTGTTTATCCTTAGTAGCCTCTCTTACCGGGAAATGTCTCCTGGTGTTTCCACTGAGCCATGGTAGCTTGCTACTGCTCCGGAACACTTAGGATGGCCGGCATGTGTCTTTCTTCGTTCCTGTCTGTCCCTTCGGGGAAATGTCACGCGATGAATACCGGAGTCCTGTTAGCCCGCTACAGCCCGGTTCATCGGAGTCCTGCTAGCCCAGTGCTACAGCCTGGATTCACTCGCTGATGACCGACACGTTCGTTGCTGGGTCATGTATGCCTGTCCCTGTAAGTTAGTGCCACTTTGGGTTCACGACTAGCCATGTCAGCCCGGGTTCTTTGTCATATGGATGCTAGCGACACTATCATATACGTGAGCCAAAAGGCGCAAACGGTCCCGGGCCAGGTAAGGTGGCACCCGTGGGAATACCGTGCGTGAGGCCGCAAAGTGATATGATGTGTTACATGCTAGATCGGTGTGACTTAGGACCGGTGTCCTGACAGCGGTGGCACGTCGGAATCCCCATTCTGGCGACCATTCGTGCGGCCGAGGGAATCTACGCATTGCGGGTGCTTGGCCGCATCCATATACGCAAGTGGGAGGGGCTAAGGTCAGCCGAGCTCGCCGGAATCAAGCTCACGGCGGCGCCCGGAGTTCGGAGGCATGCAGGCACGGGGCTGCGATGCACTAAGGGGCCAACTAGTGGCTGCTTTGGCCTCCTGGAGGGACCAGGAGCATGTTAGGTGCACGCACGTGAGCGGTTCGAGCTCAGCCCACGGCGGCGATGAGGTATGGCGGTGGCGAGCTTCGGAGCTCATGGAGACGTCGGCTACAACACGGTCGTGAGCAGGGGAGGAAGGGGAAAAGATGCGGAGGCTCACAAAGAACATGCAGGGATGGTCAGTCGGCTCGGGGGCGTCCTCGATGGCGCGAATCGACCGGCGATGTACGACGGCGGTGCACGGTGACGATGGGTCGATGGCATCGCTGTGGTTCCTCCGAGCTCATGTGCTTCGTCTTGGAGGAGCATCGGGTCATCTCTGAGCTCATGGGTATGCAGGAGGGGTGAGGAAGGGCCGGTGGCCATGGTGAACGACGACGGTGGCGACGGCGCGTTCGGGTCTGCTCAGGAGAGGGGACTAGAAGCCGAGGGTGATAGCAGAGAGCGAAGGGAAAGTGAGAAGGGGCCTTAGGCGTCTCCAGAAGTGGATCAGGTCGAGGGAGGGCAAGCAGGAGGTGGCCGGGGACGCACGCGCCACGCTTCCCCTCTGCCTACTGGCAGGAGGAAGAAGACGGCTCTGCCCTCTGGTGGGCTGGGCCGGCCAGGTGGCTGCATATTGGGCTGTCCAGGTAAGTCAGGTGAGTTGTGTTCTGTTTTATTTTGTTCTGTTTTCTATTATTCTGTAGTCTTTAGGTCTTTATTAAAAATACTTAAACAGATCCAAAAATCATGAAACTACTCAATGCCACTGGTTGGAATATAACCAACATCAAACTTTTTAGTTTATGATTAGTTGAGCATTTAAAATATTATATAGCATTTAAATTCCCAAATGCAAATAGTGTATGATTTAATTCAGTGACCTTATGATGTCCTAGAAATATGTGCACCATTTTTGTCAGAGGTTCTAGACCAAGGCAAAGATGATGAACATTTTTAGAAGGGCATTTTAGGTTCATTGAAAAATATTTTATTTGGACCCTAGTTGAATTTCATTTGCTGCTAGGGTTTATCAGCCCCCATTTCAAAGTTAATAAAATTTAGACATGATGCATGGAGGCTAATGCAAAGGCAGGCAAGGCCTGAACTGGGGCTGTGACAACTCACCCCCACTAAACAAGAATCTCGCCCCGAGATTCAAGTGTAGGGTAAGATGAAGGGGGAACACAAACTAACATAATCTTCACGATCTAGGTTGCACTTCATAAAGGCGTTGATTCAATCACCATCTTTGTCTCTTCGTCTTGCTCCGAGAACTCCATCCAACATGATGACGACATAAACAAAGGAAAACCCTACAGGAATCGATCTCCTCGAAGATCGAGCACTCAAGATCAGCTCACGGAGTGAGACGTAAGAACATCTCTTGAGTTGAGACATAGCACACACATCAGGAGCAATGGAAAGAGGTAAATGACAAAGGTTCAATTAGGTAGGCAACAATTCCACGCTGGAGTAAGATGGTGCATGGTTTAAAAGTAGTGAGGAGATAGTTGTCGTGATTCCATAATGGGGCACCTTACAAGAGGGACTCGTTGTATTGTTCCCTTAAGTGGCAAAAAGAAGTACTTTGATCCATAGATCATTGAAACTCTCTATAACAACCTAAGGAAATTCACAACAATCGTTTGGCGGAGTAAGGGATGGCATACCCAGACTAGAGTGGATGATGTGGACTACCTTGTTGAAGACAACGCAAGGGATGATTTTTGCTTATCATCGAAATGGATGGGACCCCTGGTAGGACCACTTTTGAAGATGATCCTGAATAACAACTACTGAGATGCAAGCTGGGAGCAAAATGCAAATGTTGGGAATGATTATGTAACTAGGGAAGAACTCAATAGTCGAGAGTGTTTCCAACGTTCCAATGGTTATAGAATCATCGAAGAAACTAAGAGCACAATGATCCCTAAGGAACAACTTCAAGAATAAGTTATGCGAAATCCTCATGGGAGGTGACCAAATGGCTTAATTAGGATACTACAATAACAGTGCTTCCAGCTAGGTGTTCCACTTCACTGGAACCTATATCATAGTTCTCGGAAGAAGTTCCAACCATCATATCTACCTGAGATTCAAATCTGGTTGGTAACAGGATAATTCAGACAATGTGTCTAGAAAGAAAGTTTGCAACACAAACCGACGAGATGACGTTACAAGATTCTCGGGAAATGAACTACGATAGTAAGCTCCAAAACATGAGTTGGTTCTGCTACACACCTGTGAACACACTGTCCTAGACAAGCATGACCACGTAGTAGTCTTATAATAAAACAGTACCGAGTTCAGGTTGGGAACCATCATCGAGGATAACGGAATCTTGTACAAATCTGTCTGGTACCTTCAGGACTAGCACTTAGAACTTATTATCCTTGAACAATCATTCAGTGGCTTGGTGTGCTAGGAACACATATGGAGTGGAGGTAATTAATCTACCAAACCATAGAATACTTCGCACGAATGCATGACTGACTTTGGATGATTCCAAAGGAAGCAAAAACAAGCTCCCTCGAATTCACGGCGACAACTTGCATCGATTGCACGTGAACTTAGAGGAAGTCACTACTTCCATCCAACATATACCTCATGAGCAGAACACGAAGGCAATGCTTACAAAAGTTTCCAACACTGGCTCAATGTTCAACATGAATCATGGAGGAGACAAGATGCTGCTGATGGGCTGAACAACAACTCATCGTAATTTCCATATCACTAGAATTCCACCATTATGTGAACAATGTGATAGTATTGGTCAGACCAAAAGATGTAATGGTGTATGCTCGAGGGATCAACCACGAGTAAGACAACATTACGGTTATCGTTGGTTCTGATTTGATTTGACAATAGCCCATACAGAAATCAAAGATCGGATAAGACAATGGCACCGACAATTGATCACAAGGATCAATCGATGAAGATATCATCTTTCTTCAACACACACACACACACTCAAGGATATCCCTTAGTGATGAACTAAGTTGGACAAGCTTTCATCTTCCAACTCTCCAAGTTGTTGTTTAGCTTAACCAACTAGGTCGGGGTATCCAACACTGATTCTTGGAGAATGGATGGTTTAGATAAAACCAACATGATCACGAACTCAACATAGCGATCAGGGAACAACCTGGTAATACTTCCGAGAAGATATTCAGAAAATCACGAATGACCGATATGTTACTAAGCTCGAGAACAATCTTGCTTTTCAGAGCAAGACGATATGATCGAATAAGCAAGGGATTGGATAACCCTAACTCGTTGATCGAAGAGTGCACGAGAAATAAGGACTAGGTAGCACAATCTATCTTAGAATGATGATTCAATAACCAACACGCTAAGAATGAGAATATTGTCCATTTACTACCAAGCAACGAGTTGCTCAGAGTATTGATTTCACACCTCACAAATCACTTGTCGGCATTCCAGTTACAACAACATGGAACCGAGGAATGGATAATGATGGTGAGAAGTATCACTTCGTCAAGAATTTATAAGAGGTGGTGCAATTCTCATCGCAATCCTGACATAAAGGGGGTAATACTCCGAGGTAGAGCAGAACAAAGGCTGGATTGGCATTTTGATCTGTGGAATACAGCTGCTTTGACACACCCTAGAAATGGATGACGTACTGGAGTTTGTTTCTCCTAGTCATTCTGGAATAGAATGGCTTGACGAACCACAAGAGTAATAGGCATCGATAACACGAGTGCACGACTACTCCTGACTATCAATTGATAGATGAAGGTCGGAATATAACTAAAGGGGGACAACTCAAAGGAAAATATAACTTTCTGAGTTGTGGATGCATAGATTAGTATGTCAAACAAGTTCAACATATTTCTTCCGGATAACCCATGCAGAAAAGTAGAACTGACAAAATCACAATTATGGATGGAGAACTCCTCAGGAGTACTCTAATGGTGATCTTTTGGTTCAAAGAACTTCTGCCTTAAGGGTTCATGGTATTTGGAAGAAGGAAATACCACGGACCTCGAGGACTATCGCAAAGGTTACTAATATCCTAAAGGTACGAGCAACACTATCAACACGAGGTAAGTAGAGTGAATCTTGGGTCAAGAACCCAGGAGTAGAATACCTACTACTAAATGGCATCACGGGATGCTTTCAAGAATGATGGCTAGAATCATCACACTAGGGATACGAAAGCATTGCTAAATTCTCGAGGACACCTAGGGTCATAATACTAACTCCAACATACACGTCAAGCCAACGGAGTACCTCAACACACCGATTAGTGCGCTTAATCTGGCCCAAAATACAATGGAACATGGAGGAAAGATTTGCAAGTGCATCAGACTATTTAGAAACCCGGGATGACTCGGACAACATAACGGTTGTAAATGCTCAAAATGATTTGAGACATTCTGCAAAATTGGTGGCATAACCACTCAACATCACAATATCAAGGTTTTTAGGCCAGTTATGAACGTATGGAAGTAGTAGGAACTGAACTGAGGCTTGAACTCAACAATCCTAGGCAACTACGATTTTAGTAACATGTCATCCTAAGAGATAAGAGAAGCCTAGTTCTTAACCCCGTAGAAAAGAAGAGGGTGACTCAGATCAGAAGGGCATAAGGTATAAGAAGTAAAAAGAGCCTTACGTTCCCTTCCACAATCAATTCCCTTACATAACTAAAGCATTTCTACACACGACTTCGACCAATTTGGCTTGGTAATCCTACAGGCAGTCAGGCTCTGATACCAAAGCTGCCAGGACCTCGATTCCAAGTCACATAGATCTAGCTGGTAACACCTCATATCACTTTGCGGCCTCACACACGGTATTCCCACGGGTGTCGTATTACCATGGCCCGTGACCGTTTGTGCCTTTTGGCTCACGTATATGATAGTTTCGCTAGCATCCATATGACAGAGAACCCGGGCCGACATGGCTAGTCGTGAACCCAAAGTGGCACCAACTTACGGGGACTGGCATACATGAATCAACATCGAGCATGTCGGTCAGCAGCGTGTGAATCCGGGCTGTAGCACTAGGCTAACAGGAGTCTGGTAACCCGGGCTGTAGCAGGCTAGGCAGGGCTCCGGATGTCACCGCGTGACATTTCCCCGAAGGGACAGACACAGGAACAAAGTGAAACACATGCCGGCTAGTCTAAGTGTTCTGGAGTAGTAGTGCTGGGCTAGCAGGACTCCGGTGAACCGGGCTGTAGCGGAATACTATGGCTCATGGAAGCACAAGACTACATTTCGCCATTAGAGAGGCTACCAAGGATAAACAACTAGGTTGTCGGATCCCACACATACCAAGCATTTCAATCATACACACAATATGCTCGATATGTGTAAATACAACATGGCATCACAACATAACTCTACGACTCAAAGTATTTATTCATTAGGCTCCGAGGAGCGAGATATTACAAACATGGGTCTCATGACCCAACATTCTGAGCATACAAGTCAAAGCACATGCGGAAGCTTAACATGTCTGAGTACAAACATCTACAAATGAAAAAGGCTAAGAAGCCTGACTATCTACCAGATCATGTCGAGGGCACAAGATCGTAGCTGGGGTAACAAGCTAAACGTCGAAGTCCATGTGGAACTACTAGCGAGACTGACGTCTCTCTGCAAAACATAAAATAAGCAAACGTGAGTACAAATGTACCCAGCAAGACTTACATCAAAACTAACTACATATGCATCAGTATCAATAAAGGGGTGGTGGAGTTTGACTGCAGCAAGCCAGCTTTGACCCGACGGCTATCCTGAACTACGACTACAAATAACTCTTTGAGGTGGCGCACACGAGTCCA
Organism: Triticum dicoccoides; assembly: GCF_002162155.2. Taxonomy (NCBI): domain Eukaryota; kingdom Viridiplantae; phylum Streptophyta; class Magnoliopsida; order Poales; family Poaceae; genus Triticum; species Triticum dicoccoides. The sequence continues at coordinate 379,852,750 of NC_041384.1, forward strand.
CATATGCAGCATATCAATACACCACTATGGATCCGCTCCCGTGTCCCTACGAGAACGCCATCCATAGCACTCACGCTTATCTTGCACATTTTAGAGTATCCACTTCCACTTGTCTATGAACTATGCAAGGGGTCCAAGTTTCCATATCCGAGGAATCCAGCTATTCGAATAGATAATGATAACCCTGCAGGGGTGTACTTCTTCACACACGCTCTCACCACTTACCACCATGTACACGTTGTGTATCTCGGCAACCTTCAAGCGGAAGCCTGGTGAGGGAGTCGGCCACGACCTGACTAACCACACAAGTCTCCAGTCCAGGTTTATCGCCTATTCGGGTTCCATCCGCAAGGAGATCCGGCCGGGGTGTCACTCACGGCCCCAAACATTGTGTACAGGATTCCCAAGCCCACCATCTGGGTGCCACTTGGTACACCGGGCCACTGTGCCTAGTCTGTTCCAAGCCTACCTGTACCGGGTGCCCCTTGGTAGACTACTAACACTACCTACAAACAACAGAAACTAGTTGCGACTCCTGGACAGAGATCGAGTTGATTAATAAGTTGAGAGAGCTTGGAGCACCCGGAGCCCAATGTGTGGTAGTAACTGTTCATGGATCACAAACACAGAACTCAGTTCCTGAGGACGACTGCAATGAGACAACCCACCATGTACTCCTACATGGCCTCTCACCGCTACCTTTACCAAATCGTGTTCACACACTTAGCTCTCAATGGTAGGACATGTTCACCACATTCCAATTCATCCCCGATGAATCAGACCTGACTCAACTCTAAGCAGTAGCAGGCATGACAAACAAGCATGAATGAGTAGGCACAACAGGGCTCAAACAACTCCTACTCATGCTAGTGGGTTTCATCTATTTACTGTGGCAATGACAGGTCATGCAGAGGAAAGGGTTCAACTACCGCAGCATGTAACAGTTGAATCGGTGTTGTCCTAATGCAGTAAAAGAGAGCAGGAGCGAGAGAGTGGGATTGTATCGGAATGAACAAGGGGTTTTTGCTTGCCTGGCACTTCTGAAGATATTATAGCTCTTCATCGGTGTCATCGAACTCATCGTCGGAAGCACGTCTACTCAGGGGGAACAACCACCGGCAAACACAAAAGGAACCACAATCAATGCAATGCACATACATATGAATGACATGACATGTTAAGGTGCTGAATTCACCTAATGCAATATCTAGCCAAGTTAATTGAAGTGGAACTCAACAAGATCAAATTCCAACTCCAAATGTGATTTCATAAATTGCCCTAATCATCATTTGTCCTATTCGGAGAGGTTAACTTGTTCAAACATGCATGATCATGGCATAAACAGATTCTTCACATTTTTTGATCATTTTTCATATATAATTTATTTCATTTGGAGCTATAGATTAATTTCCATGATTTTTCAAAGTTTTGGTTATTTTCTAGAATTTACTGATTATTAATAAATCCAGAAAATGTATTACTGCGTCAGCACTGGGTCATGCTGACGTCAGCAGGTCAACAGGAGCCGTCCAGGTCAAACCTGACCAGTGGGGCCCACTCGTCAGTGACAAACTAATTAACCTAAGTTAATTAGCTCTAAACTAATACTAATCTAGACTGGTTAAGGCCCTGGGCCCACATGTCAGTATTTAACAGGGCTAACTAAGTTTAGTTAGCGCTTAACCTAAATTAGCAGGGGCATGGGCCCACTTGTCATTGACTAAGAGGTTAACTAAGCAGTGATTAGGCCCTAATCTGACTACTGCCACGTCAGCTCCACCGGATCAAGTCGCAGGCGACCTCACAGGACGGCGGTGGCACGTCGGAATCCCCATTCCGGCGACCATTCATGCGGCCGAGGGCATCTACGCGTTGCGGGTGCTCGGCCACATCCATATACGCAAGTGGGAGGGGCTAAGGTCAGCCGAGCTTGCCGGAATCAAGCTCACGGCGGCGCTCGGAGTTCGAAGGCATGCAGGCACGGGGTTGCGATGCGCTAAGGGGCCAACTAGTGGCTACTTTGGCCTCCTGGAGGGACCAGGAGCACGTTTAGGTGCACGCACGCGAGCGGTTCGAGCTCAGCCCACGGCGGCGATGAGGTTTGGCGGTGGCGAGCTTCGGAGCTCATGGAGACAGCGTCTACAACACGGTCGTGAGCAGGGGAGGAAGGGGAAAAGATGCAGAGGCTCACAAAGAAAATGCAGGGACAGTAAGTGGGCTCAGGGGCGTCCTCGACAGTGCGAATCGACCGGCGATGTACGACGGCAATGCACGGTGACGACGGGTCGATGGCGTCGCTGTGGTTCGTCCGAGCTCATGTGCTTCGTCTTGGAGGAGCATCGGGCCGTCTCTGAGCTCGTGGGCATGGAGGAGGGGTGAGGAAGGGCCAGTGGCCACGGTGAACGACGACGGTGGCGACGGCGCATTCGGGTCTGCTCGGGAGAGGGGACTAGAAGCCGAGGGAGAGAGCACAGAGCGAGGGGAAAGTGAGAAGGGTCCCCGGGCGTCTCCAGACGCGGATCAGGTCGAGGGAGGGCAAGCAGGAGGTGGCCGGGGACGCACGCGCGCGCGCCAAGTTTCCTCTCTGCCTACTGGCAGGAGGAAGAAGACGGCTCTACCCTCTGGTGGGCTGGGCCGGCCAGGTGGCTGCATATTGGGCTGTCCAGGTAAGTCAGGTGAGTTATGTTCTGTTTTATTTTGTTCTGTTTTCTATTATTCTGTAGTATTTAGGGCATTATTAAAAATACTTAAACATATCCAAAAATCATGAAACTGCTCAATGCCATTGGTTGGAATATAACCAACAGCAAACATTTTAGTTTATGATTATTTGAGCATTTAAAATATTATATAGCATTTAAATGCCCAAATGCAAATAGTGTATGATTTAATTCAGTGACCCTATGATGTCCTAGAAATATGTGCACCATTTTTGTCAGAGGTTCTAGACCAAGGCAAAGATGATGAACATTTTTAGAAGGGCATTTCAGGTTCATTGAAAAATATTTTATTTGGACCCTAGTTGAATTTCATTTGCTGCTAGGGTTTATCAGCCCCCGTTTCAAAGTTAATAAAATTTAGACATGATGCATGGAGGCTAATGCAAAGGCAGGCAAGGCCTGAACTGGGGTTGTGACAACCATGCATTGTTATATACTCGTGTTTTGTGGGCAAAATTTTTGTGAGGATATTATTCTAGCCATTGATTGCTGAAGGGCGAATATAGGTATGTACACATGGTAAGCATTAAAGGATTTCACTACTTCCAAATAAAGAGTTCTCCATATGCACATTTACTTCCCTAATGTATGGTTAGATGAAACCAACTGTGTGGTGCATGTTTCTACATCATGAAAATGAGGAAACCAACATGGTCATTGATACACACTCATATTTAGTAGTAGTATATGGATTACTATAAAATAAGGAGAATATCCTTATATTCCTAACCGTTTGACTATTCAGGGGTACAAATTGGCTGTAATGACATGATCACAATCGCATGAATTAACTCATTCCAAATATAATTGATTTCCGGCGTCGCTAATACATTGCCATAGTTCTACTCAAATTATGCTCAAACAGGGATATGCCAATCATCACAAAAAGTTCAAACAGTGTCATGGCGTCATCATTAACATGAGATGGAAACAACTTACACGCGCAGTCCCAGCAATATGTGGTGCAATCTGCTTTGTCGATCGCGTAGATGATGCCATTGTGTTCAATAGAATCACAGAAGTGTGTATCAGCTTTTACGATGATCCGCTGCGAGTTGAGTTGTCTCCATCTAAAGAAGGCACTGGCGTAAAGATAGGCGAGTCCGCGGTCGAACAAGGCAATTAGCTTGAAGTCTGCGTAATTCGCATGTCGTGTGGGCACTTGGCAGATTACAATCTTCTGCAAAACAAGGTCCATCCAACTGACGTGGTAATCTAGATGACTAGGACCGCGATGGTAAAACTCTATATAATCCAACGGAGGAAGGATAATCTCATGGGAGGTCTGGAAGTTCACAAGCACCAACTTTTTACCGTCTTCTCTGAAGGCAGCCATCCCGTGGGAGTTCATGCCGACCCAGTACATACCTGCCAAGAAGTTTCGGGCGATGGTGATCGTATCGAAGTCGAGGGAAATGATGTACGGCGACCCACTACATACCTGCAAAGAAGTTTCGGCTAATGGAGATTGGATTGAAGTCGAGGGGCATCATGTACGCCTCCGTATCATGCTGAGCCAATCTCGCAAGACCAGATAGCAGCAAGCAGGGTGTCTTGAAAAGCTTTGGCATCGCTTCGATGATGGCCGTCACTGGGGTGCCACAGGGTGCTCAACATATCCATACACGAACAAGAGAGGTCGAGGACGTCACTGGGGAGATTGCTCCAATTGCGGCTCATATGGATCCTGCGCGGTTCATGTTCGGCCATGGTTGAGTTTGGAAGGTGGGGTTTTGGGGGGCTTGATTTATGGGGGAGAAGGTTGTCGGTGCTGGAGCGACTAGCGAGGGAATAGTGGTACTGGGGGAGGCAAGTGAGGTGAGGGTATGCGGGGGAATAGTGAGATAATGAAGAGTGACCTCAGGATCTCCGGCGAGACAGAGATTGAGATGGAGTGGTGCTAGGGGAGAGGGAGACGAGGCGAGGCATGCTATATAGCAGCGGTGACAGTGACTGCACAGTGCACAAGGTGAGGCTGACCTTGGTAACCTGGACACGCCTGTAAGTGCATCTAGTGCCACCCCTAGTTGGTTTTGGAGTATTGACGACAAACCTAGTTGAGGGACTAATGTGTTTGTGAGAATTGCGGGATAACACAGGTAGAAGTCCCTCATTGATTCGGTTTTCCTACCAGAGATGATCCTTAAAAATGTATGAAGACATTGAAGTCAAAGGTGGTATAAGAAGATATTCACATTGAAGACTATGACAAGAGAAGACACCCCATGAAGCCTATGGAGCTCGAAGACTTAGATCTTTCGTAGTTCTTTTTCTTCTGTGTTGAGTCATAGGAACCACCATACTGTTAAGTGGGGTCCAAGAGAACCAGTCAGAATGACTGAAGTGATGCTTAAACAAAACCTATGTCTTCGAGTGAAGACTTTGAGAGCGAATCTTGTCCAGAGTCGGACAAGTCAGATTTGCTTGAAGCCCAAGTAAAGTTGCCGTGTGAGTTTGAAATCTGACCGTTGGAACACGTGTCAGTTCCTTAGTGACCCAGGGTCATTTCGGACAAATCAGGTTGGGTTGCCAAGTGGCTATAAATAGCCCACCCCCTACAACCATAAACGGTTGGCTGCTCAGATTCAGAGTACGGCTTTTGTCGTTTGAGAGCAACCCACCTCGAAGCCTTTGAGAGAGAATTCCTTGCGAGGATAAAGCCCTAACCACCCAGAGCCAAAGAGAATTAGGCATCACTTAAGTCTTCTTGTCTGTGTGATCTGAAGACTTATTACACTTGAGGACTGTGCATCCTCTAGCCGGTTAGGCGTCGCATTCTGAGAATCCAAGAGACATTGTGGATTGCCGGTGAACGAAGTCTGTGAAGGTTTGGGAGTCTACCTTGAAGACTTACCAGAGTGATTGGGCGAGGTCTGTGTGACCTTAGCTCAAGGGGAATACGGTGAGGACTGGGTGTCCTGGGCTGCGTGTTCAGGACTGGGTGTCCGGGACTGTGTGTCCTAAGGTTTAAATACCTAGCCGCCCTAACCAGACGTAAAGTTGTCACAGCAACTGGAACTGGTCCAACAAATCATTGTCTTCAGCGAGTCACTGGTTTCATCTTCCCTTCCCTTTACTTACTGTTACTCCTTGCGAAGTCATTGTATGTTCGCACTATCTTTTGTCTTCACTGAGTGATTGCGTGTTTTGTGTGGCTTCACAATATCTTCCTACCTGATCCTTACTGCATTGCTGCTATTAGTCATTGTGCGTTCACTCTATTGAATACTTGACTACGGCTTGCCTAGTGTAGTCTACCTTCCGCTGCAGGGTAATAGGTTTATTTCTATTGTTTGTCTTCATAACTTCCATGTTTTGAAGACTTTCATAAAAATCGCCTATTCACCCCCCCTCTAGTTGATATAACGCACTTTCAATTGGTATCGGAGCGAGGTGCTCCCTTGTTCTGTGTGATTCGGTTTAACCACCTGGAGTTTTAGTTATGTTGACTGCAGGGATAATTAAAGTCTCCGCTGCGTGCCCCGTCTTCAATCGAACTGAATATCCCTACTGGAAGAATAAGATGCACATGCATCTTGAAGCCATTGACGTCGACCTATGGTATGTCGTCAAGAATGGCGTTCCCAAGGCTGGAGAAGGTGTCACTGGTGCTGATGTCAAGAAGTTCGTTCAACTGGACTCTACTGCCAAGAATATCATCTGTGGTCATTTGACCAAAGGACAGTATGGCCGTGTGAGTGCTTTGGAAACATCTAAGCTGGTCTGGGACTGGCTCTCCAAGGTCAATGAAGGCGTCTCAACCCAGAAAGATCAGAGAATCAGTGTCCTGCGCAACCTCTTCAACCGCTTCAAGCGAAATGACAATGAGAATGTCCAGCTCACATTTGACCGACTCACTGACATCACAAATGAGCTTCAAGCCCTCGGCACTACTGAGATCACCAAACATGAAGTTGTCAAGACACTACTGAGATCACTTGATAGTTCGTTTGACACCCTAGCCCTGATGATTCATGAACATCCTGATTTCAAGACACTCGATCCGTCTGACATACTTGAGAGGCTCAACACACATGAGTTTCAGCTTTCTGAGAAAAGAGATATCTACGGTCCAAACTATGGGCGAACTCGTGCCTTGAAGGCAAAAGCTGTCTCCTCATCTGAAGAAGAATCTGACAGTAGTTCGGATGATCCTGAAGACATTGGAAGGGAACTTGCTATGCTTGTGAAGAAGTTCCAAAAATTCACCAAGAAGAAAGGTTTCAGAAAGTCTTCCCGATCAAGCTCAAGGAATGATGAAGCTTCTGCTCACGACTACAAGAAGAAAACATGTCACAAGTGCAAGAAACCTGGCCACTTCATCTCTGAGTGTCCGCAGTGGGACAATGAGAACAAAAAGAAGAAGAAGAAGAGCAAGGAATATGACTCTGACGACAAGAAGAAGAAGAAATACTCAAAGTCTTCTTCCAAGTCTTCCTCAAAGTCTTCATCACACAAGAAGAGCTCATCTAGCAAGGCACGTGCGTTTGTTGGCAAGGAAATGGATTCAGAGGAGGTGTACGCTTCTGAGGAGGCAGAGGTGGAGTGTGAAGAGGTGTCTGATTCAGGCGTCGCAAGTCTGGCTACAGCATACGTTGCCAAGTCCATCTTCAACACTGAAGACAATGACTTCATCACCGACACCAATGCAAATGACAAGGACTACTCCGCTTCTACCTACTGCTTCATGGCACGCGGTGCCAAGGTAAATACACACACTACTCACTATCAAACATCTAGTGACGATGATGATTGTGGTTCAAAACCCAGCTACAAAACACTTGCTAAAATTGCAACTGAACAACAGAAAGCTATGGAACATAGTCAAAAACTGTTAGACAGAAGCGATGATCTGTTAGGTGCTGAAATGACTCGATCTGAATCCTTAATTGAAGACATAAAAAATCTTCACATTAAGTATGAAGAACTTGAAAGTTGTCATGAAACTCTCTCAACAACTCATGAAAAGCTTTCCTATGATTATCTTCAAAGGAAGGAAGATCTTGAGAAATTGAGAGCGGCTCATGAAGATCTTCAAAAGGAAAACGAGTCACTTCACGCCGAACAGATCAGCTCCGCTCAGGAAGGATTTGAACCACCATGTCTTAAATGCATTGAGCGTGATAATGCTACTACTATTGCTGAATGTTCTACTGCTGCTACTGTTGCAATATGTTCAACTGTTGATGTGGGAACTAACCCCTCTGCTGAGGATTCCACTGCTATTGCTGATGAGAATGCTAGGTTGAAGACATTGCTTGAAACAGGGATGTACAAAAGTCTTAAAGGGCATCAGACACTATGTCGTGTCCTCAAAAAGCAGATTTTGAACCGAAACCCGAGGAAAGAGGGTGTTGGGTTCGTAAGGAAAATGAATGCTGATGGCTCTTACTAGAAACCTGAGCAATACCCCAAAACCACATGGGTTGCTGCAAAGGAATTTTCAGCAGATCCATCCACTCTATCTGGGTTCACTTGTGCTAACCCCATTGTCATTGATGAATCCTTTGATGCAAACTATAAACTGTTTAAGAATCAGAATGGTGAAGTGTTTGCCAGGTACATTGGTACTAACTGCAGGAATGGATCGCCTATGAAGAAGATCTGGGTTCCGAAAAGGTGTCTAGAGAATCTTCCTGTGAATGTCATCATGACACCTCACGTGAAGAAGACAAACCTTAGACCAAAGGCTTCATACGGTCCAAAGGCTTCATACAGACAGAGGACTCACCTGAGTCGCACTAACGCAAATGTTTTGGAGGGAAACCATACTCAAGCCTATGAATATGAGAGCGGTTCATCAAACCGCCATGTTCATAAGACCAAGAACTATTCTGCTTATTCTTATGAGTACTATTTTCCGCCTGCAAGACTGTTTGCTAGGGCTCCAAAGCCAAAGTTCTGAGATGCTGCACTTAGACTTATTGCTTCTAAGCCACCCTTGAAGATGTGGGTGGCTAAGAAAGCTTAACTCTCTTTTGCAGGGAAAGGTCTCCAGCAGAAAACCAAAATCGCCTGACGCTATTGCTGGGGACCTTAAACATCTTGTAGGGCGCAAGATCAAATGCCCAAATGGTCTTACTATGTAGTTCGTTCCTGAATCGCTTGCTACTCTCCCTATTAGTCCTAATTTGGATCTAAGCTTTCATAACCCACTGGTTCGTCAAATGTTTTTGCTTCACAATTTTCTTCGTGAAGCCTATCCCCCTAACTGCATTGTAGGGTACGACACCAGCGTCTTCAGAATGGATTATTGATAGTGGGTGTACAAATCATATGACTGGCAAAAGAAGCCTTCTTATGGACTCAACCTTATGTCCATCCGACAAGAGCCACATCACATTTGCCGACACTGGTAAAAGTAAGGTATTGGGTCTAGGTAGAGTTGCAATCTCAAGGGATCAACACATGGATAAAGTCATGCTTGTTGAATCCCTTGGCTTCAACTTAATGTCTGTCTCAATGCTTTGCGATTTAAACATGATCGTAATATTTGGAAAATATCGTTGCCTTGTTCTAATGGAATCTGACAAGTCTCTAGTATTTGAAGGGTATCAAAAAGATGATTTGTACGTGGTAGATTTCTCAGCAGGACCACAGCTTGCCGTATGTCTTCTAGCAAAAGCTTCAGAATGCTGGCTCTGGCATCGGAGGCTTGGGCATGCTGGCATGAGGAACCTCCACACCCTGGCAAAGAAGAAGCATGTCATAGGCATCGAGGGTGTCAAGTTCAAGAAAGATCACTTATGCGGTGCCTGTGAGGCAGGAAAGATGACGAGGGCCAAACATCCCTCGAAGACAATCTTGACTACTACTCGACCCTTCGAACTGCTTCACATGGATCTTTTCGGTCCCACTCATTACTCAACTCTTACTACTACTGCTTGTCTCTATGTCTTTGTCATTGTTGATGATTATTCTAGATATACTTGGGTGCACATAATCCTTTACAAGACTGAAGTGCAGGATGTCTTCAGACGCTTCGCCAATCGAGCAATGAACAACTATGGCGCCAAGATAAAGCATATCAGAAGTGACAATGGCACTGAATTCAAGAACACTGGCCTTGATACATATCTTGATACCTTAGGCATCACACATGAATTCTCAGCCCCGTACACGCCACAGCAGAATGGCGTCGTCGAACGCAAGAACAGAACACTCATTGAGATGGCAAGAACGATGCTAGATGAATACAAGACTCCAAGAAAATTCTTGCCTGAAGCCATTGATACTGCATGTCATACAATCAATCGTGTTTATCTTCACAAGCTTCTGAACAAGACATCTTATGAGCTCCTTACTGGCAAAAAGCCAAATGTCAGTTACTTCAGAGTATTTGGCGCCAAGTGCTGGATCAAGGACCCACATCACACCTCAAAGTTTGCACCAAAAGCACATGAGGGTTTTATGCTTGGATATGGAAAGGATTCGCACTCCTACAGAGTCTTCAATCTCTTTCATTACAAAGTGGTTGAAATAGTGGATGTGCGGTTCGATGAGACCAATGGTTCACAAAGAGAGCACCTGCCAAATGTGCTAGATGAAGTTCCATCCAGTGAATCAATCAAGCTAATGGGAACTGGAGAAATTATACCTTCTGAAGCTCATCCTGAAGAAGAACTTATTATCTCAGCACCTGATCAACCTGAAGACAATGCTCAGCCTGAAGACATTCCTTCTAACAACGACAATGATCAGCAAGAGCAAAATCTTCGCCCTGTACACCCTCGTGTTGCCAATGAAGTGCAGATTGAAAGAATAATTGATAGCATCAATGCACCTGGTCCACTCACTCGTTCAAGGGCAACTCAGCTAGCAAATTTCTGTGGGCACTTCGCATTTGTCTCAATAACAGAACCCAAGAAAGTTGAAGAAGCCTTCATGGAACCTGAATGGATTCAAGCTATGCAAGAAGAGCTTCAACAGTTTGAGCTGAATAATGTATGGGAACTGCTCAAGCATCCAATCCTCGGAAGCACAACATAATAGGCACAAAATGGATATACCGCAACAAACAAGATGAGCACGGTCAAGTTGTCAGAAACAAAGCTCGTCTCGTTGCTCAAGGATATACTCAAGTGGAAGGCATTGACTTCGATGAAACATTTGCTCCTATGGCTAGACTTGAAGCCATACGCATACTGTTGACCTATGCAAATCATCACAACATACTTCTTTATCAAATGGATGTGAAGAGCGCCTTTCTCAATGGCAAGATTGAAGAAGAAGTGTATGTCGCACAACCACCTGGCTTTGAAGATCCAAAACATCCTGACATGGTATACAAGCTCAACAAGGCACTATATGGCCTCAAACAAGCCCCTCGGGCCTGGTATGACACACTCAAATACTTCTTGAAGAGCAAAGGCTTCATACCTGGTTCCCTTGACCCCACTCTCTTCACGAAGACATATGATGGTGAACTGTTTGTGTGCCAAATATATGTGGATGACATTATCTTCGGCTGCACCAATCAGAAGTACAGTGAAGAGTTTGGATATATGATGCAAGAGCAATATCAAATGTCTATGATGGGAGAGCTGAAGTTCTTTCTCGGTCTTCAAATACGACAGCAATGCAACGGCATCTTCATATCTCAAGAGAAGTATCTCAAAGATTGCCTGAAGAAGTTCGGTATGCAAGACTGCAAAGGCTTCACGACGCCAATGCCAGCCAAGCATCATCTAGGTCCTAACGACAATGGTAAAGAGTTCGATCAAAAGGTATACCGCTCCATGATTGGTTCTTTACTTTATCTATGTGCATCTAGGCCAGATATTATGCTTAGTGTTTGCATGTGTGCTCGATTCCAAGCGGCACCAAAGGAGTCGCATCACTTAGCTGTGAAGCGAATTCTTCGATATTTGGCTCACACCCCAACTCTAGGATTATGGTATCCAAAGGGCTCAGAGTTTGATCTTGTTGGATTCTCGTATGCTGATTATGCTGGTGACAAGGTGGATCACAAGTCTACATCAGGCACATGTCATTTTCTGGGACGATCACTTGTATGTTGGTCTTCAAAGAAGCAGAACTGTGTATCTCTCTCCACTGCTGATTCTGAATACATTGCTGCTGGATCTTGCTGCGCTCAGCTTCTGTGGATGAAGCAAACACTCAAGGACTATGGCATTCATCTGAAGCAAGTGCCACTCTACTGCGACAACGAAAGCGCCATCAAGATTGCCAACAACCCAGTTCAACACTCGAAGACAAAGCACATTGAAATTCGTCATCACTTTCTCAGAGATCATGTTGTGAAGGAAGATATAGATATCATACACGTCAACACTGAAGAGCAATTGGCAGATATCTTCACCAAGCCCTTGGATGAGAAGAGATTTTGCAAGTTACGGTGTGAGCTAAATATCCTGGAATCCTCAAATGTCCTGTGATCAGGCACACATCCTAACCCTTATGCATATTGATGACTTAGATGTGCAACACACGAAGTAAAGTATATCTTCAATCAATGAAGACATCCATTCTAAGTGTGAATACATTAATATGGAATTTGACTTCGGAGCGCCACGATAATTGTGCGTCGTGTCTGGGTCTAATACTTCCTATACGGTGGGTAACACCACCACCAAATGTTCTATTTGAAATGTTTCACTCATGGCGTTACCTTGCTATGTCTTCACATTTGGTTTGGCTTCAACCTCAACATGTCTTCATGATTATCTTCACTATGTTGATTATATATATATACTAGTGTTCTGTCCTCTACAGCATTCACTTATAGCTATGTCTTCTTGTTGAATCTTTTGAACTAAGTGAATGTGATCGGACCCTAACCTCTCTGTGCTTTCTATCTCAAACTCTGTATCTCCAAATCATATGCATTCTATTGAAACTGTCGAATGTTTTCTCTGCGTCCTTGTCAGCAGAAGATACAGAGACAAACCTTAAGTCCGCTTTCAATGCTCATTCCTCCACATGAAACCCGGAGAAGTAGGAACGACCACCCGACAATCCAGGTGTGCGTGGGATGTGGAACAAACCCCAAAATTCTGCATGATGGCCACGTGTTCCTCAGATGCGAATTGCCAGGGGCACTTGTGTAATAACGCAGTGCCGCCCCTGTACCTATAAATACACACTTCACGGCGGTCATTATCTCTTCTTCCACTCTTGCACGAACCCTAGCGCCGCCGCTAGCCCTCGACGACGCCGGCGACGAAGCGCTTCGCTGCCGCAACCTCTCCGACGTTGTCTTCACGCCGACCGCGGACATCGTCCTCTCCGCCGTCGCCTTAGGTGTCCTCCGTCGCCAAGTTAGGGCACGGAAGATCGAACTGCTCGGCCTCATCTTCCACTCCGTCTAGCAGTTCTTAGTGTGGTAAATAAAACTTCCTTTTTACGGCACCGTTGATCCTATGGCTTTGTCACTTTCTACCACAAGCAGTTTCTATTCACACAAGTTAGATCTCTCTCATACTACATCTCATAACATGCCTAGTATATTCACTTATGCTTCACAAAGTAGTTAGATTCCTCACTTGTACTGATCTCTGGGTTCGTACAAATCTGGAACCAACTCCCTATCTATGAGTGAATGTCTTTACACGATGAGGTCAATGTCTTCTAAACTGATTTATATTCAAAATCTTCTGAGAATGCATATGAACTCTTCCCCTTCCCTCGCACCTTAATGCCGTCACAGGTACATGTCCGTGGGAGAATCCCTTGGTTCTCATAGTCTGCATTCATTTGCAGAATTCTTACAGCATCATATCAATTCTCCCAAAGCCAGTTCCTGTCTGTCCAGCAAGCGAAAGCCCTTGAAGCCTTTGAACGTATTGAAGCCTTTCAGTTTAAAGTTCATGGCTTCAAAGAAATCAGCAAGGAAGGGTGGCAGAAAGCGTTGTGGAGAAACATCAAGAGATCTGCCAAATGACCTCTCAGAACTGTACAAGACAGATCCTGAAGAGGATTACAATCAGCGCAAAACACGAATCCAATGGATTCGACGCTATTGGGCAGAACAGTGGTTCAAGTACAGATTTGTGACAAAGGAATATGCTGAAAAGAATGCCATCAAACGACCATGGGGAGACATCCTCTACAAAAATCTTCAACCCAGGACCAGAGATGAAGCCATTGAACAAGGCTTCTATCCCTGCATGGTCCGTGGACCACAACCTGCAGATGTTGACCCATCGTCCCTGCTATGGTGTCGTGACGACATTTTGTTCAAGCGCAACTTTCAGTTTGCCCAGAACTCAGTGAAGCAAAACAAGAAGACATTGGGACTAGACTTCAACCCTGGTCCTTCTGCTCCAAGGGCTGATGACACACGTGATGCAGAACCCAATGTCGTCGGTCCTTTCTACAACCTTGAAGGTCTCATCAGCCATATCTTGGTTCAAGGGACTGCAGTGAATGAGCCTGCAGCTGATGCTGAATCAGATGAAGCGCCTGCAGCACCGAAGCCAAAGAAGTTGAAGAAGCCTAAAGCTTCAAAGCCTGCCCCTTCACCAAAAATCTCATGGGCGAAGCCACTGGCAACTGCACCTCCTGAAGACAGTGTGCAGTCTGAAGATTTATCACACATCTCCAAGCCCCAGAAGGTCAAGATGCCTCTGCCACACACCGGCCAAGAGCTAACAGCTGCTGCCATTCTGCGCAATGATGCCATTGATCTGTCAAGTGATGAAGATCTTGCAGATGACGCTCTTGAGCAACTCATCAAGAGCAAAGAAGAAGCAGAAATCTTCAATGATCTACCTCTCTTTGATGTAACAATCATTCACAACTTCATTGATGAATGGTTTGACACGCCAAACATCAACTTCGACGATCTCCAACTACCCATTGGCCTCAGTGTCGCCTTCCATGGCGCCATTGCTTCAGAGTTAGCTATCGCCCAGCGCATTGTTGAACTGAAGCAGAAGATTGACTTTGAGAAATCTCAATTCAAGAAGCATATGGCCAAGCTCAGCGTGCAAGACGTGAAGAATTTCAAGATTATGCTGCACAAGCTCAAGGAAGCCTTTCTAAAGAAACGTGCAGAAGCTCAGGGTTCTCGTGAGCGCATGAAGGTCCTGGCTGATAGGTGTGTGCAAGCCTACAATGAGGCTGAGAAGCGCAAGGCCCTTGGGCGTCCTGGCATCGACCCCAGGATGGCTGACAAGAAGCAGAAGAAGCCCGCTATGGCTGAACCTGAAGCACCAAGGTAGGAGGCAGATCCCCTTGTCTTCCCAACTAGCATGACTGGCCCGAAGCCAAAGGTCAGGTCAACCGCTTCAGAACTGAAGAATACCAGGACTGCTGAGGCTGAAGCCATGAAGAGAAAACATCCTGAAGCCTCTGCTACTGCCCCCGCCAAAAAGAAAAGAAAGACCAAGAAGGAACGGGCTGATCGGTTCTGGAGTTATCCGCAGCGAAGCTATTACTCATGCGTTCTTTACAACCAAGGTCGCATCTTCCCACACAAGCGCCTTGACATTGAAGCAATAGATGGTCTGCCCTATCTAGAAGAAGCTCTGGATTGCTTCAAAGAGGTTAGACTACTGCCATTCATCACTGACCAAGAGCATTGGAATGAAGAGTTGCTGCTCCAATTCTATGCCACACTTCACATCCGCTGGTATAGCAGAGATCCGAAGACTTGGGTCCTGGAGTGGATGACCAGAAACGTTCATCACGAAGCCAAAGCCTTTGACATCATTGAGCTCACTGGTTTGCCCACTCCTGGCGGTCTCTACGAGCATGGCTGTCAGCTTCATAGTGAAGCTATTGAGAGCATCTTTCATAAGACTGAACCTAATATGAGTCAGATGCTCAGTATGATGAAGCCATTGCCCCAAGATGCTGCTTATCCCACAGAGTTCTTCGTTGAAGACCTTGAGTATCTGCCAAGAACCATTTATCACATCATAAGGTGAACTCTCTGGCCAATCAAAGGACATTCTCCCCATGCCAAGCTGGAAGGTGCAATGAAGACTTTGGTCTTCTACATTCTTCAAGGGAAATGCTTCAATACATAGGATTTCTTCATTCGCCATCTTGCTGCATCTGGATCTGATCTGTTTGGTTTGAAGTTCTATGCCCCTTGGGTGATGCGGCTGATCAAACTTCACTCCGCTATCTCATATCAGCCCTCGGCCCGCAATCATCGGATCTTTTTGCCTGATGTGGATATGTCTATTGAAGCCATCTATCCTGAGCCTGCCAAGGAACCTCTCAGTCTTCAGAATGCAGAGCATCAAAGTTTTTCTCAGAACATTGAAGGCGTTGAAGCCGTAACTCGTGTGTATCCTTTGGCTGGCACTACACGTGCACCGCATCCTGCTCTCACTGAAGCCACAGACAGTACAACAGCTCCACGACCCAAGAAGCGCACTCGTGTTCTCAACGATCGAGAGCTTCTTGTGGCTCTTCATCAGAAACAGGATAGGCATCATGACTGGCTCAAGCGTCAAATGCAAAGCCTCTTGGTGGATGTTAATTGCATTCGCAATCTTGCCACCAAGAATGCTTTTGTTGCCCATGAAACCTCTCGCCGCACATGGAAAGGGCTAACGCTGCTGTGTTCTGAAGATGATCTTCAAGAGGATGGCTTCACTGAGCGATTCAAGTTTGACTCCACACCTCCTCGGAGGGCAGTGCTGCGATGAACTCCATCCCTTGAAGACTCTGAGTTCTCTTCCTCTGCTGCAACTGTGAATGCCAGAGTGATCGAGGATGAAGACGATGCTACTTCACCGCCACCTCCTTCAGCACGCTTCGACTCTGCTCCAAGCTCTTCTGCACCGCCAAACACCACCAACGACCCTGCTGTTTCACCTACTCCTCATGGTAACGAGTAGATGCTCTATGTCTTCAAACCTTTTTGGTCCTTATTGACAAAAGGGGGAGAAGCATATGAGTTTGATAGTCTTCAAGCGGGTTCATATGGGCGGGTGCTTTATATTTTGCTTCGTGCTTACAACTCTCGTTTTGCTACATTTGGGTCTTTGAGTTGTAACACTTAAACTCGATGGTCGTCTGCTACTTATTTGCCACCTTGTGTTGCGATGATAAATTCCGCATGTGCGACGATAAATTCCGCACTTAGATCATTCAGCAGACGTCCATTTTCATTATGCATGTCATTATCTTCATATACTTTCACATGCATAGTGGATTGTCATCATAAGTTGAAGTGAATCTCCACAAGTACAACCTGCCATGTGCATTTTCATTCCAAAGCAAATTACTTATATGCACATCTTCAGGGGGAGCCCCTGCAACTTATGAAGACAATTCCTTATCCTTTAAAATTTCACAGATTATATTCCCCGTTGAAAACTTCAACTAGTTTGTCATCGATCACCAAAAGGGGGAGATTGTAAGTGCATCTAGTGCCACCCCTAGTTGGTTTTGGAGTATTGACGACAAACCTAGTTGAGGGACTAATGTGTTTGTGAGAATTGCAGGATAACACAGGTAGAAGTCCCTCATTGATTCGGTTTTCCTACCAGAGATGACCCCTAAAAATGTATGAAGACATTGAAGTCAAAGGTGGTATAAGAAGATATTCACATTGAAGACTATGACAAGAGAAGACACCGCATGAAGCCTATGTAGCTCGAAGACTTAGATATTTCGTAGTTCTTTTTCTTCTGTGTTGAGTCATAGGAACCACCGTACTGTTAAGTGGGGTCCAACAGAACCAGTCAGAATGACTGAAGTGATGCTTAAACAAAACCTATGTCTTCGAGTGAAGACTTTGAGAGCGAATCTTGTCCAGAGTCGGACAAGTCAGATTTGCTTGTAGCCCAAGTAAAGTTGCCGTGTGAGTTTGAAATCTGATCGTTGGAACACGTGTCAGTTCCTTAGTGACCCAGGGTCATTTCGGAAAAATCAGGTCGGGTTGCCAAGTGGCTATAAATAGCCCACCCCCTACAACCATAAACGGTTGGCTGCTCAGATTCAGAGTACGGCTTTTGTCGTTTGAGAGCAACCCACCTCGAAGCCTTTGAGAGAGAATTCCTTGCAAGGATAAAGCCCTAACCACCCAGAGCCGAAGAGAATTAGGCATCACTTAAGTCTTCTTGTCTGTGTGATCTGAAGACTTATTACACTTGAGGACTGTGCATCCTCCAGCCAGTTAGGCGTCGCGTTCTGAGCATCCAAGAGACATTGTGGATTGCCGATGAACGAAGTCTGTGAAGGTTTGGGAGTCTACCTTGAAGACTTACCAGAGTGATTGGGCGAGGTCTGTGTGACCTTAGCTCAAGGGGAATACGGTGAGGACTGGGTGTCCTAAGCTGCGTGTTCAGGACTGGGTGTCCGAGACTGTGTGTCCTAAGGTTTAAATACCTAGCCGCCCTAACCAGACATACAGTTGTCACAGCAACTGGAACTGGTCCAACAAATCATTGTCTTCAGCGAGTAACTGGTTTCATCTTCCCTTCCCTTTACTTACTGTTACTCCTTGTGAAGTCATTGTATGTTCGCACTATCTTTTGTCTTCACTGAGTGACTGCGTGTTCTGTGTGGCTTCACAATATCTTCCTACCTGATCCTTACTACATTGCTGCTATTAGTCATTGTGCGTTCGCTCTATTGAATACTTGACTATGGATTGCCTAGTGTAGTCTACCTTCCGATGCATGGTAATAGGTTTATTTCTATCGTTTGTCTCCAAGACTTCCACGTTTTGAAGACTTTCATAAAAATCGCCTATTCACCCCCCCCCCCTCTAGTCGATATAACGCACTTTCAACGCCGCCTGGATTAGTGTCACCTCGGGCGCAGGGTCTTGTCACTTCACTGTGAGGACCGGATGAATAATAATATTTTGACCATCAAGCGTACCGCAGTTGTACTACTACTAGTACGAGTAGTAGGAACATGAGTACACTCCCGTTCTAGCATGCCTCTGGGTTCACTTCATCCTCTAGCTATCATCCATATTGCAAGCAGAACCAAATTATTGTGCATGCGGAAGCATGAAGAAGGACTTTTCTTTTTTGAGGATAACCGCATATTCCTTAATCGTAGTACGAACATGAGTAGTACTCCCTCCGGTCCTCTTTTGTCTACGCATAACATTTTCGGTATTTCTCTAATTAGTTTGCATATATACCCTTTTTCATGCGCCCATTTCCCTCCATGCCCTGCATTCACATCATTAATTAGCATACGCATGAGCAGCTGCACCCAGACTCCAACCAATAAACTCCAGCATACAAGTGGGCCATTCTATGCGCATGGGAGAGAGAAAAGGCAACCGAAGAGCCCATCCAATCCATTGCATGCATCAGTCAAACCACCGCAGCTCTCCTCGTGCATGAGCATAACTTCTCCCATTTACTTCTCCATCGGGAACCGATTTTCCTCGGCTTTTTCACTACTCCTTGATCTTCATTTGCATCCAAACCACACTGCATTCACATTGTTTTAACCTCTTCACATCCTCCTGGAGTAATGCCGAAGCCCCTATAAATAATCATCTTCTCCAGTTAGACTAGCCATCTAATCCTAATTCTCCAAACCATAGCCCTCCGGTCCAGCGGTTCCAAATGGCAAAAGAGATCGAGATGCAGGTTTTTAGTGTCCAACATGTCCTCGTCGAAGGCTCGTTGAGCATAGTTGCCACAGTCACCGACCACCCAAGGGTTGTTCGTAAGTGGACCAACAATGTATCCAACTCCCTCCAAAAGGTGGAGATGAATGTCATCGGTCTCGATGCAGAGTACACGGAGCGTGCCACTGGGAAGATCCAACGCGCCGCTGTCCTTCAGCTGTGCCTCGAAGATGATGTTCTGGTGTACCACATCATACACGCGCCCTCCATACCAGGTGAGCTTCATGATTTCTTGTCTCGGGAGGACATATACTTCTGTAGGGCAGCCATCGCAGTGGACAAACAGAAGTTGGAGCCGTACAAACTTGATTTGAAAAGCATCGCTGACCTACAAACCAGAATAAAAATTCCTATAGAAGATTGTGATAAACCGACGCCATCCCTATTCGACATAGAAAATTTTGTGCTCAGAACAAATCTTCAGAAGGGCGAAGAGACGTTGGCATTAAGGTTGTATGGATGGGAGAATTATCCCTTGACGTACGAGCAGATAAAATATGCTGCCCTCGATGCCCGTGTGAGTTTCGAGATAGCTGCAAGGTCCAGAGAGCTTGTTGGGAAGCCGTCTCCTACCGAAAATGAGAACAAGAAGACGAAGAAGAAGAAGAAGAAGAATATGCTGCACCAGCAGCAGGGCATTATGGATGGATAAACTATTTCCTCTCTTGTAAAAAATATATTCCCTCTCTATGTATATTGATATAGATGGACTATTTTGATGATGTGCATGTCTTTGGAATAAGTAGTAGCGTGGGTCCGCTTGACTATAAGGAACTATTTATCCGCCTAGCTTTCTCTACTACTCCTTCCAGTGATCGATATGCAATGCATGTGTCCGTAGACATGACAACTTGTCCATGGAAGTTCAACTACGGCGACCATCACGTTTTATCGACTGCCACTCGCGATTCCCACAACGCCGCTCCAACCCCACGACACCACGTCCCCCGATATGCGCCTCACCCCTCTCGGCCGCACCGCCCCTCTGTCTTTGTGTGCATGACTTGTGGGCCACCTTAAATGCAGCGAGCATCAAGTTTCTACCACAGCCACACGCGATTCCGATGACACCGCACGAACCCATGACACCACACGTCCCCCACCTGAGGCTCACCCCTCCCGGCCCCACCGCCCCTCTAAATTTGAATTTGAAACTTATAAAATTAAAAGATTCGAAACAAATAAACTAGGAGAGAGGGAGTATATCGTAGGATGTGTCCCATACGAAACAAGTCCCCTGGTTTGTCACCACGGAACATCAAGATGCATTTGTATGAGTAGTTTATCTTGTGAAAGAAAAGGATGAGCGAGGGAAGGCCTCTAGAGATAGAGATAGACACTACTACTACCAATGTGCTGGCCCGTGCGTTGCAATGGATCCAAAGTAGTAGAATAATACTTGTTCACGTGCTTGAAATATAAACACTCTAGTTTTGATATACATGTGTCAGCAGACATGGCAGCTTGTCCATGGAAGTTGAACCACGACGACCATCACGTTTCTTGTTTCTACCACTGCCACACCCACACACGATTCCCACGACGCCGCTCCAACCCTACCTGCAAGCACGACGTCCCCCAACATGGACATGGATCCTCTGACATGGCTAGCATTGCCTTAGCCTGCCTTTCCTTCGCTGACTGGTGGGACCCACACTTACGGGTCCCACATGTCAGTGATAGAATGGTAGGATTGTTCATGTTAGGGGATCCTCACCCCCCCCCCGACGTGCGCCTCATCCCTCTCGGCCCCACCGCTCATCTGACTTTGTGTGCATGACATGCGAGCCAGCTGAACTGCGGTGACCATCAACTTTCTACCACAGCCACACCCGATTGGACGCGATTTTCCTGCTCCGCTGCTGTGCTCCGATCCGTACTTCCGCACCATCGAATTTTCATCCAGCGGCTGTGACACATTTCGTCCCGGGCATCAATCCTCACCTGGAGTATTTCTGTACTATAAGTAGTACCCGCCGGTGTGGCCATCTACACCTCGTAACACCCCGAAGCCCAGCGGTGGCACCCTCGCCACGACCACGCCACTACCGGCCGGTTCATCTTGAATGAGTGAGTCGCGAACCACACCACCACCATGAGAATGACATGTGGGCCAGCCGCATTTAAGGTCCGCATGTCATTGAACCATAGGCCGGGCACTAAGCCACCGAAGTTCTATCCCGTGGGCCCCGAGAGGGAAATGTAACTCCTGCGGCAGGACTTGTGGTGCTCCTGCAGCACGAGCTCGTGCCAAACCCGGAATTTATTTCTTACTACTACGAACTACTAGTAAGGTACATGTGCATTGCACGCATGAGATTCTGGTGGTTTGTGCATTATGCTTCTACATGTGGAGTCTTCTAGATTCTACATGTGGCAAAATCTGGTGGAATGTAGATGATATCCAACGGCCAGTAGTGCTCGGATTTGCCATCTTTGTACCGTCAGATTGGCTTCATCCAACAACCAACTTTCAAAGTTATGGTTTTGTTTGTAGCCTAAGGTTGCCACGCCTACGCTTAGGCATGCCACAAGTGTGTTTGGTTGCGTTCTCGTCTCAGCATAGTTGTTCCCTCTTCATGCACACCCAACTCAACACCCCTCTTCATGTATGCTCTCTTCATGCATGCTTCTAGTGTATTTGTGCTAATCTAGTGTGGACTCATGCACCCTCCATACACTCTACCAAACACCCAAAAGTGGGTCGAGAAGGGAACTCTTGGGATCATGCACCCTTCATACACCCTACCAAACACACCAGGCATGTGTTTGGTTCATTGCTACACTTGTGGCTTGCCACACTTTTCAAGCTACTTGGTCCACATGTCATAGACTCAACTTCTTGCCAAATCTTGCCACACTTGTGGTGGCCATTTTGTTAGCCACATTTTTTGTGGTAGACACACTTTGCCTAAGCTTAGTTGTGGCAAAGTTAGTCATGAAGGAAGTTCAACCATGGAGTCTTCTAGATTCTACATGTGACAGAATCTGGTGGAATGTAGATGATATCCAACGGCCAGTAGTGCTCGGATTTGCCATCTTTGTACCGTCGGATTGGCTTCATCCAACGACCAACATTGAAAGTTATTCACACACAATATAGGGGGTATAGATATAGATGTGCCGGCCCGTTGCAATGGATCCAAAGTATATCTGTTTAGTGGAGTGCACTCTAAACACATTATCTATTTATTTTTCTCTAACCTTTCGTAGCCATGCAACCAAACCACATAAGCTTCATGGGTGCCCCCACATCATATTATTCATACTACGTTGACTGAAAAAAAGATAAATCACCCAAAATAAGATCTTCCCGTTTTTTTTGTTCCTACGATGTTGTGCCGTGCACGTACCTACTAGTTGTATAGTGGTAGTACTAGTTGTATAGTATTACAAACTTGGTACCAGTAGGAGTAGAGTAGTACGGAATGCTACTACTCTATCAACGAGCCCCATCTAACACCAAATTTCTTGGCTTCCGTGCTACAACTAGATCTTCCTCTCGTTTCTGTTTTCCAACCCGGCGGTGGGCAGGGTGCTGTTTGCCAATATTCGGTTTGCTCAATGGCGGTCCCACATGAAAGTGAAAATGCTAGGCAACACGCCTTCCCTAAGCTATGTGTCATGCCGGACGGGCCGTGGAGTACTCCTGATTCCCGGGCGTGTGTGGGGGGAGTGCAACGCGAACGCGACATGCCTTTTCCTTTTACTAGCAATGTGCCCGTGCATTGTGACGGATCCAAAGTAGTAGAATAGTAGTACTTGTTCACAAACTTGAAAGAAATCACTCTTGTTTTGATATACTCCTCATATATTACTCCCTCCGTTCCTAAATATTTATCTTTTTAGAGATTTCAAATGGACTATCACATACGGATTATATAGACATATTTTGAAGTGTACATTCACTCATTTTGCTCTGTATGTAGTCACTTATTGAAATCTCTAGAAAGGAAAATATTTAGGAATGGAGGGAGTACTTTTCACTCAAAATATATTTCTCGGGCTATTTTGATGAGGTGAGGGAGGGATGTGGTTGCTTTCAAGATAATAAGGGGTTTTATGCAAATTGGAGCAGAGAAGTGGGCTATTGTTGCAAAAATGCCACAACTTACCTCACAACCGTTAGATGCAGATCTAATGGTCAGAAACGACGGATGGCAGACACACCACCATCACCAACTGAGTCTTTTATAGGAGTACTAGCAAGATGCCCGTGCGTTGCAAGGAACATCAAGATGCATTTATATGAGTAGTTTATCTTGTGGGAGATAATGATGAATGATGGAAGGCCTTATCTGCAAATGTGATGAGGGGTGCGGGTATCTTTCTACAAAATTGCTATAGTTACAAAATTGCTATAGTTTACTTCCTATCCGTTAGATATAGACCAGACGGCCTATATTGCAGGATGGCAGGCACACCATCATCACCAACTCTGTTTTTTTATAAGAGTACAGATATATTTCTCAAGCTTTTTTTATGCGGTGAGGGAGGGATCTGGTTGCTTTCAAGATAATAAGGGGTTTTCTGTGAATTGGAGCAGAGAAGTGGGCTATTGTTGGAAAAATGCCACAACTTACCTCACAGCCGTTAGATGCAGATCTAATGGTCAGAAACGACGGATGGCAGACACACCACCATCACCAACTGAGTCTTCTATAGGAGTAGGAGTAGAGAAACATGTATAAATTGTAACATTTTGGTTATGCTCCTTGGCATGATCGATAGATATAAATAACGATTGGAAACACTAGGGCGGGGCTATTTCCGCCAGGCAAGCAGGGTACATAGTAGCTAGGTTGGCGCATCGTCGGTTTGGTCACACGCGGTCCGACATGTTCTAGTGTCACTACTAGGGAAAACCTTATACAGAGAATATTACCAGCAGCGCTCTTCAAAATACGATGCTACTGCTATTTAGCGGCAGCGCGTTCCGTGAAAACACGCTGTTGAATAGAAAATAGCAGTAGCGCGTCATCTCTAAACCGCGCTGCTGCTCCCATTGCCATGACCTCGCCGTCCAGCTAGTTATAGCAGTAGCGCCTTATGCCTTACCCCGCTACTGCTATTCTCCTTAGCTGTAGCGCTTTCTCATGCCCGCGCTACTACTAACCCTACCTTATCCCCACACGTACGGCCGACCCTGTCTCTCTCACTCACTCTCCCTCTCTCAGTCACTCCCACCCGCGCCGATAACCGTTGTCGTTCGTCGCCGCCGCCGCCGTGGTCCGTCCGCCACCGAGGTACTCCCTCCTTCCGTCCCTCCTCCTCCCACCGTGCCCTCCTCCCTCCTCCTCCCTCCGCCTGCGGCCGCCCCCTCC
>NC_041384.1:379877828-379959359 GCF_002162155.2 Triticum dicoccoides
TTGTCTCTGTTTTTGCAAATCATAGGTAACTAGTTTATTTAGTAAGTGATCATTATAACTAGTTTATTTATATTAAGTGCTTAATAGAACTAGTTTATTTAGTAAGTGCTTAATAGAACTAGTTTATTTAGTAAGTAGTTAATAAAACTAGTTTATTTAGTAAGTAGTTAATAAAACTAGTTTATTTACTGTTAGGATTATATATAAGATATTTTCAAATGTTTTTTTTCATATTTTGAACCATTGAAATGCAATGACCATCGATAAGTGGCCTATGTTTTGCCAGAGTGTTGATTAATTTCTGTTCCGGCAAATTTCAGGCGCTCGATATGTCCTTTTTTGGCAAAGGTCATGCCGGATTTTTTGGGTTTTGCCATCGAGTTATAATCTTTGAATTTTGAACACAGGATATGTCTGATGATGATGGGATCCCGGAGTGTGTGTACTACTACGATGACCGAGGTGTGTGCGACATGTTTCCTCACCTGCAAAACGATAGGTTTTTCACCGTGAAGCTGGAAGAGACCTTCAATGTTTGTACAGTACGCAACGACAAGCATTTCATCATATTTAATATCATCACTTGTGCTTCTTTTGTTCAATGTGTAATTTATGGATTTTTTTCAATTCGATTAGTACATCCCGTGCCATGCTAGACCATATGTATTGGAGAAGCTTGGTTTTGGTTTAGATGACTTTGAGAATGTGGAGACAAGGAGGGCTCACTTAAGAACTAAACATGGTTATGAGTTTCTGGTTAAGTTCTACAATGCGGTCGATCGCTCCCATTTTGGTTGCTCTAATTGGGAAGCTCTCTTCAAGTCATATGGATTTGAGGAGGGACAAATAAGATTTGATATTTGTCCCGAAGATTATGATGATGATGATAATATCGACATCTGGGTGGATGTGGATATGCCTCCAGTTTTGCCTAGATGTGAGTTTGCCAAACTAATTTGTCAAGTTCAGTAATTTATGTTGTTAATTTAAAACTATTTGTTGTTCATATGTACTAAACTTATTTATTTATAATTTTCAGCTTATTTCTTATCTTCAAGAAATACTAGGAAGGTAGTAGACAACACATACTACAGCTATGACTCCAAGCTTAATTGTGAGGAGAAAGGTTATCTTGTCTCATTCATAGAAGATGTTGAGGCCTTCAAAAATAGTCACTCTATCAGCCCAAATTATACTAGATACGTGCCACTAGTCCATACATTGCTTGATGATAACTTCATTGCCAAAAACTTGGTAAGATTTTGTTAATGATGGTAACTTCATTGCATACATTATTCTTAAGTAAACCATTGCTAACTATATATGTTACTATTCCATTTTTGAACAGAGGCTACCGAAGCAGGTTGTGCCTGATATGCTATTTACCGAAGGTGATATGCATATGGTTAGCTTACGACCAACTCCTTCGGAGGCTTACCATACTGCATACTTGATTTCTTCAAATGATGGAAGGCTCAAAATCAAAGAATGGAGCAAAGTGATGAATGCGCACACGCAAATAATTGGAGACAAAATGAATGTGCGCAAGCCACAAGTTGGAGATAGGTTTATGTCCATTCTCCATTATGGTGAAGGACCGGTTTATCTGTTTTATGGTATTTTAGCTAGGAGAGAGGAGTAGGTCCTAAGTATTAAGAACAATGAGTTAGTGTTGATTATATATGACTACAATGTCTTAGACTTGATGGTGATGCTGAGTAGGAGTAGTGATTATGATTACTATGATGATGATGAGGAGGAGTTGTTATTATAACTAGTGACGAAGTTGTTACATGACATTGGACGAAAATGATGATTATGAGGAGTTATGAGACAATGATGTATTATTATGATAAGTTGTTAATGATATTATGATGATGATGATGATAAGTTATTATGTCATTGGGTGAAAGAACCATCGATTAGTTTCAAATGGATGTATCCAAAGCGACCATTGGTTACTTTGGATCCATGCACTTGAAACTAATCCAAGGTTCTTTCACCTAGTGATTTAATAACTCATTATGATGTAAAAACAATCTCTAAATTGCTACTGTATGAAAAATTGTATACAGGTATATGAATACGACCTAAAATTCAAGAGAAATGGAATAGGGAATAATAGTAGTAGCGGTTGTTTTCGAAAGCGCTACTAGTAATTAGCAGTAGCGCTTGACTAGGCAAGCGCTACTACTAAGTATATATAGCAGTAGCGAGTGCCTGTAGGCGCTACTGCTAAGCATTAGCTTTAGCGCCTTATTAGTAGCGCACCTACCCGCGCTACTGATAGGCCAAAAACTGGCGCTACTGCTAGGCTTTTCCCTAGTAGTGTGTTTCTAGCAAGATGCCCGTGCATTGCACGAAGTTGATGGAAAAGGTAAGCACAACTTATAAATTGACGGATGGAGTACTAATTATAGTGATGCATATAATTAAGAAAAGGGACCGCACATGTCGGTATTGACTGGAACGAGAATGCAACATCACAACAAGAATTAAGGCCACGATGATGATGCGATCGCAGTGGTTGTTGCAGAAGGCAAGAAGAAAGATGCATCCATCAACGTACGACCTCCTCCTCCTCAACTTAGTGCACAGGGCCACCGACCGGCGGCTAAGGAGCGGCGGCTTTTGTGGAGAGGTTGAGGTGCTTCTCAGCAAAGGCATCCAAGGCTTCCAGCCGGTTGAGGCAGGCCAACATCGTAGCGTCCTCACTGGCTTTCTAGATACCTATGTACATGATTTTCTCGTACACGTGGATGTGTAGGTCGACGAATTCTTGTAGGGTGAGGCGCCTCGTGGCGAGCGCGACCTCCAAGTGGACAATCTTCGTAGCGTTGGCGGGCAGTCGCAGGGCCACCAGTGCTTAAAAGAGGTTCCGGCCATGGAGACCGATTAGGGTGGCAGGCAATGAGGAGCCCGGGTGCGCGGGCTGGAGGAGTACGGTGATGTCGTCCGCGAGCTTCTTGAGGACGGTGAACTTGTTGGTGGTGGAAACGATCATCTGGTCCAACTGAGAGTTGTAGTTGGCGTCAACGGCGGCCATCCACCAGCTGGTCTCCAACACCGTCTGGAGACGATCCTCGGTGCCATGCTACAAGCCGACATCGTGGACCATCTGGCACAGCCGCTAGCCGCTCGCGCGCATCGCCGCCATGGGTATGGAGTGAGCTCTTTTGCGCTTAGTGTAGGTGGTTAGGCAAATTCTTAGGTGCGTACGATGTGGTAGATGCATTGGAATGGAGGGGCGCCTTTATATGAGGGAAAACTGCATTGCATTCACATCGTACAACCTCTTTTCCCGGTCCTCCTCCCATTACTTCCCTCGTGCATTAACTGAAGGAGGATGCATTGGTCGTTCAACATTTTGGGAACTGCTACTCCCTTGTCTGCATTAAAGCCGTATCGGGAACTGCGCCGCCCGCTGTCAAATCGAATAGTACTGCGCCGCCCGCTACACGCCCGGCTGAACACGCCTCCTCGCCTCCATCAAACCCCTCTGTTAAACCCGCATGCAAACCAAGAAACCTACTCCGGCCACATGTTCGTTCATGTGCGGGCCAGAATTAAATGCAACATCGGCCGAGCTCCTCCCATCCGCCCTCAGTTTAAACGAGGCCAGACGCCGGCCAAGCTCCTATCGTCTGCCCTCTATTTACATGAGGCCAGACAGACAATGGGCAAGAATTGCACCCCTCCACCGCTCCCCCATCTCCTCCTTCACCATTTTCTCCACTCTTCCAATGGCTTCTGAGGAGCCGTTCTCTGGCATATTACCCGGCTAGGTTGCTCGCTGTCGGATTTCGGGTTCCGGCAGACCCTTGAGGTTCGAACACTGGGGTGTGCACGGAGATTTCGCCTCCTACCTACCTGCACCCCTCCGCCTCACTAAGATCTAAACTATGGAAAGAACAACACAAGAGACACCGGGTTTATACTGGTTCGGGCCACCGTTGTGGTGTAATACCCTAATCCAGTGTGTGGTGTGTTGGATTGCCTCTTGGGCTGATGATAATGAGTGATACAAGGAAGAACAGCCTTACGAGGGTCTGTTCTTGGCTGGGGCGATGAACTGCTGGGAGGAGTTCAGTCACCTTTCTCTCTCTCTCTCTCTCTGATCGAACCCCCCTTCCTCTGTGGGTGGCTGGTCCTATTTATAGATGACCTGGTCCTCTTCCCAAATATCGAGCGGGAAGGGAGCCAAC
This sequence comes from Triticum dicoccoides, assembly GCF_002162155.2. Taxonomy (NCBI): domain Eukaryota; kingdom Viridiplantae; phylum Streptophyta; class Magnoliopsida; order Poales; family Poaceae; genus Triticum; species Triticum dicoccoides. Next base: position 379,882,034 of record NC_041384.1, read on the forward strand.
AATGGCGGGCTAATTTGAAGGGGGGCAGCTAGTACTAGCTACCCTGACAAAAGTACTCTTCACCTGCACAAAGCTCTGGTGGTGTAGTCGTCTTGGGCTCCACGATGACCTCCGTCTTGCAGTCCTTCCGGTCTTGGTCTTGTTGCACCGAAATGGCAACCTTTGCCTAATGCCTCGGTACTCCACGGCTGTGCTTGCCCCCTTTGCACCAAAGAGGAAAGCAGGACACTGCGCGGGCTGGCACCCGCCTGGCGCCCTTGGTCGTCATGGCTTGCGTCAAGGGCACCTCGTGAGGTACCCCGCCTTGATCTCTCCGCCTCCTCGTGAGCCAGCCTGATGAGGCCGTGCCTGAGGAAGCTCCGCATCGTCCGCCCCATGAGGTTTGGCCCCTCGCGAGGGTCCTGGGTTTGTGTTGGTGAAGATGGGCCACGCTGGGCCCCCCTTTGAGCCACGCCACAGGCCGCAGGCAGGCAAGTCTGGGGACCCCCGTTCCCAGAACGCCGACAGTAGCCCCCGGGCCCAAGGCGCGCCCGGACTTGGCCGTGCAGGGAGGCGGAAGGGCAAGAGCGAAGCGCCGCGGGCCCTAACAGCCTGCGGCCTTGGGCGCCGCATGGCGGTTGATTGGACGTGGGCGTCTCCACTTCCCCATGGCGCCTCGGCAACTGCACGGATTGGACAAGTCCCCGCATGCAAAGTGGGTCATGATTACCTGCAATAGTGGAAGGCGGCGGTTGGCCTTCGCCGGCTATAAGTACGGAACGGCGCGTGCCCTTCCAGTCCATCCCTTCTTGCTTCTCCTTCTTCCCAGTCCTTGCTCCGTCTTGCTGCGATGGCTCCGATCCGCCGGTTCTCGATGGCAGAGAAGGGAAAGGCTCCCTGAGAGGAACCAGACCCACTCCCGCCGAAGAAATGGCTCGTCCCCCGTGGCCCGGACGAAGGGGCCCTTCAGGTGGTGTCGAGGCCTTGGTGCGAGTGGGCGCCGTCGGGGTTCCCGCTTCCCTTGTATGCCCACATAGAGGGCCCTGAAGGAGCTGATGTTGATCGCCACGGGCGGCACCGCCATCGGCGCCGATGAGTTACGAAGGTGTGAGTCATCCCCCCTGGGGTCCACACCGAGGGCTCCTCCCGAGAGTTCGTGCTCCACGTCGCCATTCCTCTTCAGTCTTGGATTCACCTTCCTCCCTTCTTCGCCTCCATCATCCCGCAGGGGAGCCCCTAGAGCTCTGGCTGCAGCACGCCGGCTGCAGCACCCTCGCGACCGAGGCAGAGGTCGCGGTCGTTGCCCCGGGCGAGGTCTTCATGACTCGGGGCTGGAGAGAGATCGCCCGGGTTTGCAGGACAAGGGGCGTCTTCGCGATCCACTTGGATTACGATGGTGCTTCCGTGATGCTCTTCAAGGTCTTCGATGCGAGCGGGCGCCGGCTGGAGTGCTGCCCCGGGAGAGGTGGCCGGGGCCCTGCTGCGGCAAGGACTGGGCCCGCCGACCGCTCCCTTGACGGCTCCTCAGGCGGAGGAGGCGGAGGAGGTTCCAGCGACTCTGGTGAGCTCTTTGCGACTCTGGAGACGAGCGACGACAGCTACGAGCCCCCGAGCCGGCTCCGCTCCAGGAGCAAGGCGGGCTCATCGGGCCGCCGCCGACTCTGATCTGGATGGGGTTGGCGCCGGTGCTTGACGGCCCACTGTTGATGATGGCATCTTCTGCTGGGGCGCGCGTAGTTAGTGTCCCCTTAGGATCTGTTCCCTGTGAGGAATCAAAAACGCGTCCCATGGGGGCTTGTAAGGTGCCTGTGATCCTGTTTTGTTAATATAACCCTTGTCATAGAATTGTGCGAGTTGCTCATTCCGTCTTAGCTCAATCCTCCCTTTCGAACCTCACGAGGGCTTGGTGCTCTGCACCGACAGGTCCCAGTCCCAAGGCGGCTTCAGCCGTCGCTGGTATGCCAGGTCGCGATGCCGTGGTCAAGGCCAGGAGGTGAGCGACCCGGAGTCCGGTAAGAGCCCCTGAGTCGCGATGCTCAGGAGGTCCCCTTTGGCGCCCAAGCAGCCGTCGTTTGGTGAGAAAGTAGAGCGGCGTCGCTAACACGGGATAGCATTAGGTGCGGGGATGGTGCCACGATAGCTGGCACTTCCGGGTGATGACTTATCTCGAGAATCAGGGGCCGCTCTCTGGTGTGTCGCCGGGTCCGTGCATCGGCAGGCGCGAGGTTGCCCGGCGAGGTCCTCGTGTGTGTCTCCCCTCTCGCCTTTGCTCCCCTTTCTGCTCTACGTCCTCAGGTACCGGCCCTCGAGCGAGTCTCAGTCGTCGCTGGTATGCCAGGTCGCGATGCCGTGGTCAAGGCCAGAGGGTGAGGGCTGGAGAGCCAGTAGGAGCCCTGAGTCGCGATGCTCAGGCACCCCCCCCCTTTAACGTGCAAGCGGTTCGCGCGGACGAGAGTGGAGGAGACACCGCAAGGGTCTCGCCTGACACAGCTCCTTTAAGAGATCCTGTAGACCCATCATAGAAAAAACAAGGGGTTGCCATGACAATTGACAATCAGCCGTTGGTTGCTTCCGAGGGGTAGTGAGGCACTGAAGGCTTGAAGAGGTGACGCTATGCGGGGCTGCCGCGGCCAGAGCTCAGCCATCCAGGTTTGTCGGTGTTGCAGGGACAGACCCATGCGCAAGCGTCGTGCCGTTTGGGAGCAGCTCCGTTAGTTGGCGTCAGCTGAGCAGGCAACTAAGTAAAACACATTAGCCGCGAAGGAGTGGATTCGTTCAAATAGATGCTGGGAAGGCGGACATCACAGGGTCAGGCCCGAGCGACTTGGGGATCATGCAGCTCGAGGGGCGCCCCCAACAAGGTAAGCTAACAATATGAAATAAAAAAGGGATACACGCTGCAGGGACGGACCCACGCGGCTTGGGAATAATGCAGCCCTAGGGGGGGTGCTCCCAGCCGGAAATGAAACTCGAAAGATGTCACCTGATGACGTTGAGGACGAAGGAGCATTGGTGTAGCAGACTCGGTGGGCTGCGGGAGCCGATCCTCACGAGCCCCCAGGCCCAGGGGCCTCGGGAAGCTCCGGAGGCGCTGGCGGCTCCTCGCGGACCATCTCCATCCCCGCCAGGGCTGCGGAACGCCTGGCCTCTCGTGCGTCCGTGATTCCCCTCATGAGGCGCTGGTACGTGGCAGCCGCGTTCGGCAAGCCGTAAGGCATGCGAACGTAGCTGTGGGGTGGGCCTCCGCAGCGCCCCACTCGCGAGGGCTAGAGGCGCTCCAGAGAGGCGACTCGGTTGAGCCTTGGTATGTCGATGCAGACGTGCAGCCCACCATCCTCGCCTAGATGGGGAGCCACTGCTGGTAGGCGGCGGCCGCCTTTCATGACTCTTGACTCCTGTAGCTCCTGAATGGCCTTGCTGACGAACTCCTGAGGGTCTGGATCTCCTTGCCTTGCTCCTTCTTGAGGGAAACGTGCTTCGAAACATGCCTCCGTGTGGTGCCCAAGCGCCTCCCTCGTGACCCTAGCTAGGTCGGTGGCCCTCCAGGGGAGAGCCCCCGAGCCCTGCCTGAGGAGGGCGCCGGGCGCGCTTTCCTATGCGATGGAAGGAGGTTCCCCCTTGGCAGGCGCGGGCCCGGAGGGGCCTGCCTCCTGAGTGGTCGGGCCGGACGATGTCTTCTTCTTCTTAGGGGCGGTCTCGGGAGGCCTCCTGCTTCCGCAATCCGGGTCTTCCAGTGACGTGGCCTGAAAGGCTCGTTCCAGGGAACACACCGCGTCCTTCTCTTCACAGGGCACCGTGATGACTCCGCCGCTTCCTGGCATCTTGAGGACGTTGTAGCTGTGGTAAGTTACGGCCATGAACTTGGCTAGCGCTGGGTACCCATGGATGGTGTTGTACGGCAGGAGAATGTGAGCGACGTCGAAGTCGATGAGCTCGGTGCGGTAGTTGTCGCGTGCCCCGAAGGTGACAGGGAGGCGGACCTGCCCAATCGGGATCGTGGAGCCGTCGGTGATACCAGAGAAAGGCTTGGTTGGCTGAAGCTGGCTGTAGGGCACTTAGAGATTGTTGAATGTTTCCACCGGCAAGACGTTGAGCCCTGCCCCGCCATCGATGAGGGTCTTGGTGACCACCATGTTGCTGACGATTGGGGAACAAAGCATCGGGAGGACTCCGGCTGTAGCCGCACACTTGAGCTGATCTGCTGAGCTGAACGTGATGGCGCACGCCGACCACCTGAGAGGGTGCGTGGCTTCGAGCCTGGGGAGGACTGCGTTCACTTCGCGGGCGAACTGCTTGAAGATGCGCTGAGAGGCTGGGGCTTGTGCCCCGCCCAGGATGCAGGCGATCGCGCGCGGCTCCTGGAAGCCCCCAGCCCCCTCGTCCTGGCGACAGTCCTCGTTTCTCCTTGGCTGCGGCGGCAGCGGTGGGAGGCCTGCGCTGCCTTGCGGGTAATCCTCGCGAGGCTGATCCCTCCAGTCTCCCTCGCGAGGCGGGTCTTGCCAGCGATCCTCGCGAGGCTGATCGCGCCACCCTTGGCGCGGGCCACGGTCTTCCCAGCGTCATGCGTTCCTTCCTCCTGCTCGACCGTAGCCCCGGTCACCGCGGTCAGGGTGACGGTTGATCCTTCCTTCTCGCACGGCTCGGAGCTCTTGACATTCGTTGGTGTTGTGGGTGTGGAGGTCGTGGTACACACAGTACCGGTTGCCCTTGGAAGGTTCGGGCTGATGTCTGCCCCGCTTGGTGTCTGGTTCTGCCGCGAGCACGGCAGCCCACTTGTGCTTCACATCCTTGGCCTTGGGCTTCTTCTCTTCTGGGTCTGCGGCAGTCAGCTTGAGGAGGGAGAGACGCCCTTCCTCAGCCCTGGCACACTTGGTAGCCAGGTTGAATAGCTCCAAGGAAGTGCAGAGGTCTTCATGCATCGCCAGCTCCTCCTTCATCTTGACGTCGCGCACACCGTCGGAGAAGGCTGAGATGATGGCCTCCTCAGTCACCTTGGGAATCTTGAGGCGCGCGTTGTTGAAGCGCTGGATGTACTTCTGCAGGGTCTCCCCGGGCTGTTGCTTGATGCGGCGCATGTCGCTCACGGCGGGTGGCCGGTCGCGAGTGCCTTGGAAGTTGGCGATGAAGCGGGTGTGCATCTCGTCCCAGGAGGAGATTGTGCCTGGAGCCAGGTTCAGGAGCCAGGTGCGGGCCACGTCCTTGAGCGCCATGGGGAACCAGTTCGCCATGACCTTCTCGTCTCCGTTGGCAGCTTCGATGCCCAGCTCATAGAGCTGGAGGAACTCCGCAGGGTCAGCCGTGTCGTCGTAGCGAGGAGGCAGGTCTGGCTTGAACTTGCCGGGCCACGCGACGCTGCGTAGCTCGGCGATGAAGGCGCGGCAGCCTGCTGTGGCCACGGGAGGCCTTGGGTGACGGGGAGCTTGGTCTTGCATGTCCCCACGTGCTGCAGCTGGGAGCAGCGCAGGGTCTTGACGCGCGGGAGCAGGAGCATGGTCACGATGTGCTGTTGCAGGGAGCGCCCGGGCAGCTTCTTGCGGGCGAGGGACTTCTTGACAGCTCTGCTCTTGCTGCGCTGGCACCTGACGGAGCGGGTTCTGCCCAGGGGCCACGTGCCTTGGAGCCATGGCGCCTTCCTGAGGAGGAGGCGGCCGGGGCGCCGCCGGAGCTTCATCGCCCGTGCGGGGCGGGGTGCGGTGCAGCAGAACGGACGGTCCAGGAGAGCCATTCTTCGTAGATGTCCTCGACGGGACGGTAGCGCAGGAGCTCGTTTGCCGTGATGAGTGGAGCCCATGCCTCCATGGGCGCGCGGAGCGCGCGGGACGAAGAACCAGCTGGGGTGAGCGAGGGAGTTGCGGTGCGGCCGTCTTGCCGCACGGACGGATGCTGAGATGATGCTTGCTGCTCGTCCCCCGCCGGGCCGATGGCGGCGTTGAAGGCAGGTGACGGGGAACGGCGAAGACGCCCGCCGACAGGGGCCGTCTGGGCGACGTGGGAAGCAAGAGCGGCCCGGCGCTCGGCGTGGGCCCGACGAGTGTCAGACATGGGCGTGATGGTCGGAGGAGAAAGGGGTGGTGGAAGACGAATCCCGGTGCACCCCTACCTAGCGCGCCAAATGTTGGATTTCGGGTTCCGGCAGACCCTTGAGGTTCGAACACTGGGGTGCGCGCAGAGATTTCGCCTCCTACCTACCTGCACCCCTCCGCCTCGCTAAGATCTAAACTATGGAAAGAACAACACAAGAGACACCGGGTTTATACTTGTTCGGGCCACCGTTGTGGTGTAATACCCTACTCCAATGTGTGGTGTGGTGGATTGCCTCTTGGGATGATGATAATGAGTGATACAAGGAAGAACAGCCTCGCGAGGGTCTGTTCTTGGATGGGGCGATGAACTGCTGGGAGGAGTTCAGTCACCTTTCTCTCTCTCTCTGATCGAACCCCCCTTCCTCTGTGGGTGGCTGGTCCTATTTATAGATGCCCTGGTCCTCTTCCCAAACATCAAGCGGGAAGGGAGCCAACAATGGCGGGCTAATTTGAAGGGGACAGCTAGTACTAGCTACCCTGACAAAAGTAGTCTTCGCCTACACAAAGCTCTGGTGGTGACGTCGTCTTGGGCTCCACGATGACCTCCGTCTTGCAGTCCTTCGGTCTTGGTCTTGTTGCACCGAAATGGAAACCTTTGCCTGATGCCTCGGTACTCCGCGGCTGCGCTTGCCCCCTTTGCACCAAAGAGGAAAGGAGGACACTGCGCGGGCTGGCACCCGCCTGGCGCCCTTGGTCGTCATGGCTTGCGTCACGGGCACCTCGTGAGGTACCCCGCCTTGATCTCTCTGCCTCCTCGTGAGCCAGCCTGATGAGGCCATGCCTGAGGAAGCTCCGCGTCGTCCGCCCCGCGAGGCTTGGCCCCTCGTGAGGGTCTTGGGTTTGTGTTGGTGAAGATGGGCCGTGCTGGGCCCCCCTTTGAGCCACGCCGCAGGCCGCAGGCAGGCAAGTCTGGGGACCCCCCGTTCCCAGAACGCTGACACTCGCCGAGCCCTCCGGATACGGGCGAGGCCGCTCGGTGCTTCACCAACCTCGCTTGGCCTGATGGAGCCAGTTGCCGCCCCAAGCAGGCGCGTGGTTCAGCAACTCACCGCTCCAGTTCAGCTCGATGAGGAGTGGCGAGTTGCTCCACGCTGGCATGTCGGCGAGCACACCGGCACGGGCGTCGTTGCTGTCGCGTCGTACCGCGCCACCAGTGTCTGCGGTGCCGCGCCTCCCGTGTCTGTGGGCGCGCCTCCCGTGCCTACGGCAGCACCATGCATGTAGAGACAGAAGTCGGGTGTGTGGAGAGTGACGAGTCGGTGGCCAGCTTCTCCATGTCCGCCGCCATCATCGAGGAGAAGTAGAACATGGGAGGCCGCCGCCACTTGGGTCCCATGAAGGCCACCGCCGAGGCGACGACTGCGCATTCAGGTGGATTCTTTGCTTCTTCGTCTCTTCCGAGGACCTTCGTTGACCCCGCAACGTATCTGCCGGACATGAGGAAGACAAAGGGATCCGCGGGCGACCATTTAGATTATGTACTCCCTCTCCAGCTGGCGGGAAATTTTTGTTCTAACAATGGATAAATTATATGTATCTATTACTAACATAAGTCTAGATACATCCATTTCTAGGACAAGTATTTCCAGACGGAGGGAGTACTAATTATACCAAGAGAGCCGGATTGGCACCGCTTAGTTCATGTAAATGTAATGAAATCCATCATGTTTATATGAAGAGCCGACTTTTTTATACGAAATCCTTCATGCTTATATGAAATCAGTCCGTGTTTGCACAAATTTCATCTGGTTGGTTAGAGTTGTGAAAATGTATGCCGCTGGCGTTTGATGTCATCCTCCGCGGAAGGAAAGCGAGAGGAAATTTGCCGGCTGCCGTTGGAGATGCTCTTATGCTGGAAATAATAGTGACATCCAATCCATTTGAGTTAATTGCGTGTATGATTGTCCCTCTAAAAAATTTAATTGCATGTACAATGTACACGTGACTTGTAGGGTGGCTACAGCTTCGTACAGAAAGTTAAAAAGAAACAAGTCCATCCTTAATCTTGTATTCTAAGTACTCTATGGGTTCCACTGTCAGTACAGTAGTGAAAGAAGCATATATTAAATAAGTAATATATATTATAAAAATCTAAAGTTAAAGACAAAATTCGAACTCATGTCATCGCGTTGCGAGCATCCGGCGCTAACCAGTCCAGCATATTTTTGTTGTAGACCATGCTGGAGATATATCTCCATGTCTACTCTTATGCTCCATCCGTTCCTAAATATTTGTCTTTTTCAAATTTCAAATGGACTACCACATGCGGATGTGTATGTAGAAATATTTTAGAGTGTAGATTCACTCATTTTGCTCCATATGTAGTCACTTGTTGAAATCTCTAAAAAGACAAATATTTAGGAACAGAGGGAGTAGAAAACAGAGTTGGTGATGATGGTGTGCGTGCCATCCTGCAATATAGGCCGTCAGATTTATATCTAACGAATAGGAACAAAACTATGGCAATTTTGCAAAAATATACCCACACCCCTCTCCACGTTCGCAAATACGGTATTCCCTCGTTCATCCTTTTCTCTCACAAGATAAACTACACATACAAATGCATCTTGATGTTCCGCGCAACGCACATGCATCTAGCTAGTTTCTTTTAAAATAGTTACTGCGATAATTGGGTTGAAGTGATATATTTTATGTCTGCCCCGAATGATTTCAGATTCACTAGTAGTAACAAAGAAAAGGTTTCCTTGTTAATTAACAGAAAACAGGGTGAAAACTATCACATGAGGACGGTAAAAATGAGGCACACTGGGTTCAGCGTCATCGTCACTATAGTTGTGCGTGTAAGTGCATCTAGTGCCACCCCAAGTTGGTTTTGGAGTATTGACGATAAACCTAGTTGAGGGACTAATGTGTTTGTGAGAATTGCAGGATAACACAGGTAGAAGTCCCTCATTGATTTGGTTTTCCTACCAGAGATGACCCCTAAAAATGCATCAAGACATTGAAGTCAAAGGTGGTATATGAAGATATTCACATTGAAGACTATGACAAGAGAAGACACCACATGAAGCCTATGGAGCTCGAAGACTTAGATCTTTCGTAGTTCTCTTTCTTCTGTGTTGAGTCATAGGAACCACCGTACTGTTAAGTGGGGTCCAAGAGAACCAGTCAGAATGACTGAAGTGATGCTTAAACAAAACCTATGTCTTCGAGTGAAGACTTTGAGAGCGAATTTTGTCCAGAGTCGGACAAGTCAGATTTGCTTGTAGCCCAAGTAAAGTTGCCGTGTGAGTTTCAAATCTGACTCGTTTGAGAGCAACCCACCTCGAAGCCTTTGAGAGAGAATTCCTTGCAAGGATAAAGCCCTAACCACCAGAGCTAAAGAGAATTAGGCATCACTTAAGTCTTCTTGTATGTGTTATCTGAAGACTTATTACACTTGAGGATTGTGCATCCTCCAGCTGGTTAGGCATCGCGTTCTGAGCATCCAAGAGACATTGTGGATTTCCGGTGAACGAAGTCTGTGAAGGATTGGGAGTCTACCTTGAAGACTTACCAGAGTGATTGGGCGAGGTCTGTGTGACCTTAGCTCAAGGGGAATACGGTGAGGACTGGGTGTCCTGAGCTGCATGTTCAGGACTGGGTGTCCGGGACTGTGTGTTCTAAGGTTTAAATACCTAGCCGCCCTAACCAGACGTACAGTTGTCACAGCAACTGGAACTGGTCCAACAAATCATTGTCTTCAGCGAGTCATTGGTTTTATCTTCCCTTCCCTTTACTTACTGTTACTCCTTGTGAAGTCATTGTATGTTCGCACTATCTTTTGTCTTCATTGAGTGACTGCGTGTTCTATGTGGCTTCACAATATCTTCCTTCCTGATCCTTACTACATTGCTGCTATTAGTCATTGTGCTTTCACTCTATTGAATACTTGACTATGGCTTGCCTAGTGTAGTCTACCTTCCGTTGCAGGGTAATAGGTTTATTTCTATCGTTTGTCTTCAAAACTTCTATGTTCTGAAGACTTTCATAAAAATCGCCTATTCACCCCCCCTCTAGTCGATATAACGCACTTTCAATTGGTATCAGAGCAAGGTGCTCCCTTGTTCTGTGTGATTCGGTTTAACCACCTGGAGTTTTAGCTATGTCGACTGCAGGGATAATTAAAGTCTCCATTGCATGCCCCGTCTTCGATGGAACTAAATATCCCTACTGGAAGAATAAGATGCGCATGCATCTTGAAGCCATTGACGTCGACCTATGGTATGTCGTCAAGAATGGCGTTCCCAAGGCTGGAGAAGGTGTCACTGCTGCTGATGTCAAGAAGTTCGTTCAACTGGACTCTACTGCCAAGAATATCATCTGTGGTCATCTGACCAAAGGACAGTATGGCCGTGTGAGTGCTTTGAAGACATCCAAGCTGGTCTGGGACTGGCTCTCCTAGGTCAATGAAGGCATCTCAACCCAGAGAGATCAGAGAATCAGTGTCCTTCGCAACCTCTTGAACCGCTTCAAGCGAAATGACAATGAGAATGTCCAGCTCACATTTGACCGACTCACTGACATCACAAATGAGCTTCAAGCCCTCGGCGCTACTGAGATCACCAAACATGAAGTCGTCAAGACACTACTAAGATCACTTGATAGTTCGTTTGACACCCTAGCCCTGATGATTCAAGATCGTCCTGATTTCAAGACACTCGATCCGTCTGACATACTTGAGAGGCTCAACACACATGAGTTTCAGCTTTCTGAGAAAAGAGATATCTACGGTCCAAACTATGGGCAAACTCATGCCTTGAAGGCAAAAGCTGTCTCCTCATCTGAAGAAGAATATGACAGCAGTTCTTTTTCTTCTGTGTTGAGTCATAGGAACCACCATACTGTTAAGTGGGGTCCAAGAGAACCAGTCAGAATGACTGAAGTGATGCTTAAACAAAACCTATGTCTTCGAGTGAAGACTTTGAGAGCGAATCTTGTCCAGAGTCGGACAAGTCAGATTTGCTTGTAGCCCAAGTAAAGTTGCCGTGTGAGTTTGAAATCTGACCGTTGGAACACGTGTCAGTTCCTTAGTGACCCAGGGTCATTTCGGACAAATCAGGTTGGGTTGCCAAGTGGCTATAAATAGCCCACCCCCTACAACCATAAACGGTTGGCTGCTCAGATTCAGAGTACGGCTTTTGTCGTTTGAGAGCAACCCACCTCGAAGCCTTTGAGAGAGAATTCCTTGCGAGGATAAAGCCCTAACCACCCAGAGCCAAAGAGAATTAGGCATCACTTAAGTCTTCTTGTCTGTGTGATCTGAAGACTTATTACACTTGAGGACTGTGCATCCTCTAGCCGGTTAGGCGTCGCGTTCTGAGAATCCAAGAGACATTGTGGATTGCCGGTGAACGAAGTCTGTGAAGGTTTGGGAGTCTACCTTGAAGACTTACCAGAGTGATTGGGCGAGGTCTGTGTGACCTTAGCTCAAGGGGAATACGGTGAGGACTGGGTGTCTTGGGCTGCGTGTTCAGGACTGGGTGTCCGGGACTGTGTGTCCTAAGGTTTAAATACCTAGCCACCCTAACCAGACGTAAAGTTGTCACAGCAACTGGAACTGGTCCAACAAATCATTGTCTTCAGCGAGTCACTGGTTTCATCCTCCCTTCCCTTTACTTACTGTTACTCCTTGCGAAGTCATTGTATGTTCGCACTATCTTTTGTCTTCACTGAGTGATTGCGTGTTTTGTGTGGCTTCACAATATCTTCCTACCTGATCCTTACTGCATTGCTGCTATTAGTCATTGTGCGTTCACTCTATTGAATACTTGACTATGGCTTGCCTAGTGTAGTCTACCTTCCGCTGCAGGGTAATAGGTTTATTTCTATTGTTTGTCTTCATAACTTCCATGTTTTGAAGACTTTCATAAAAATCGCCTATTCACCCCCCCTCTAGTTGATATAACGCACTTTCAATTGGTATCAGAGCGAGGTGCTCCCTTGTTCTGTGTGATTCGGTTTAACCACCTGGAGTTTTAGTTATGTTGACTGCAGGGATAATTAAAGTCTCCGCTGCGTGCCCCGTCTTCAATCGAACTAAATATCCCTACTGGAAGAATAAGATGCGCATGCATCTTGAAGCCATTGACGTCGACCTATGGTATGTCGTCAAGAATGGCGTTCCCAAGGCTGGAGAAGGTGTCACTGGTGCTGATGTCAAGAAGTTCGTTCAACTGGACTCTACTGCCAAGAATATCATCTGTGGTCATTTGACCAAAGGACAGTATGGCCGTGTGAGTGCTTTGGAAACATCTAAGCTGGTCTGGGACTGGCTCTCCAAGGTCAATGAAGGCGTCTCAACCCAGAAAGATCAGAGAATCAGTGTCCTGCGCAACCTCTTCAACCGCTTCAAGCGAAATGACAATGAGAATGTCCAGCTCACATTTGACCGACTCACTGACATCACAAATGAGCTTCAAGCCCTCGGCACTACTGAGATCACCAAACATGAAGTCGTCAAGACACTACTGAGATCACTTGATAGTTCGTTTGACACCCTAGCCCAGATGATTCATGAACATCCTGATTTCAAGACACTCGATCCGTCTGACATACTTGAGAGGCTCAACACACATGAGTTTCAGCTTTCTGAGAAAAGAGATATCTACGGTCCAAACTATGGGCGAACTCGTGCCTTGAAGGCAAAAGCTGTCTCCTCATCTGAAGAAGAATCTGACAGTAGTTCGGATGATCCTGAAGACATTGGAAGGGAACTTGCTATGCTTGTGAAGAAGTTCCAAAATTCACCAAGAAGAAAGGTTTCAGAAAGTCTTCCCGATCAAGCTCAAGGAATGATCAAGCTTCTGCTCACGACCACAAGAAGAAAACATGTCACAAGTGCAAGAAACTTGGCCACTTCATCTCTGAGTGTCCACAGTGGGACAATGAGAACAAAAAGAAGAAGAAGAGCAAGGAATTTGACTCTGATGACAAGAAGAAGAAGAAATACTCAAAGTCTTCTTCCAAGTCTTCCTCAAAGTCTTCATCACACAAGAAGAGCTCATCTGGGAAGGCACGTGCATTTGTTGGCAAGGAAATGGATTCAGAGGAGGAGTCCGCTTTTGAGGAGGCGGAGGTGGAGTCTGAGGAGGAGTCCGATTCAGGCGTCGCAAGTCTGGCTACAGCATACGTTGCCAAGTCCATCTTCAACACTGAAGACAATGACTTCATCACCGACACCGATGCAAATGACAAGGACTACTCCGCTTCTACCTACTGCTTCATGGCACGCAGTGCCAAGGTAAACACACGCACTACTCACTATCAAACATCTAGTGACGATGACTTTGATTGTGGTTCAAAACCTAGCTACAAAACACTTGCTAAAATTGCAACTGAACAACTGAAAGATATGGAACATATTCAAAAACTGTTAGACAGAAGTGATGATTTGTTAGGTGCTGAAATGACTCGATCTGAATCCTTAATTGAAGACATAAAAAATCTTCACGTTAAGTATGAGGAACTTGAAAGTCATCATGAAACTCTCTCAACAAATCATGAAAAGCTTTCCTATGATTATCTTCAAAGGAAGCAAGATCTTGAGAAATTGATTGCGGCTCATGAAGATCTTCAAAAGGAAAACGAGTCACTTCGCGCCAAACAGATCAGTTCCGCTCAGGAAGGATTTGAACCACCATGTCTTAAATGCATTGAGCGTGATAATGCTACTTCTGTTGCTGAATGTTCTACTGCTACTACTGTTGCAATATCTTCAACTATTGATGTGGTAACTAACCCCTCTGCTGAGGATACCACTGCTATTGCTGATGAGAATGCTAGGTTGAAGACATTGCTTGAAACAGGGATGTACAAAAGTCTTAAAGGGCATCAGACACTATGTGATGTCCTCAAAAAGCAGATTCTGAACCGAAACCCGAGGAAAGCGGGTGTTGTGTTCGTAAGGAAAATGAATGTTGATGGCTCTTACTGGAAACCTGAGCAGTACCCCAAAACCACGTGGGTTGCTGCAAAGGAACCTTCAGCAGATCCATCCAATCTATATGGCTTCACTTGTGCTAACCCCATTATCATTGATGAATCCCTTGATGCAAACTATAAATTGTTTAAGAATCAGAATGGTGAAGTGTTTGCCAGGTACATTGGTACTAACTGCAGGAATGGACCGCCTATGAAGAAGATCTGGGTTCTGAAAAGGTGTCTGGAGAATCTTCCTGTGAATGTCATCATGACACCTCACGTGAAGAAGACAAACCTCAGACCAAAGGCTTCATACGGTCCAAAGGCTACATACAGACAGAGGACTCACCTGAGTCGCACTAACGCAAATGTTTTGTAGGGAAACCATACTCAGGCATATGAATATGAGAGCGGTTCATCAAACCGCCATGTTCATAAGACCAAGAACTATTATGCTTATTCTTATGAGTACTATTGTCCGCCTGCAAGACTGTTTGCTAGGGCTCCAAAGCCAAAGTTCTCAGATGTTCCACTTAGACTTATTGCTTCTAAGCCACCCTTGAAGATGTGGGTGGTTAAGAAAGCTTAGCTCTCTTTTGCAGGGAAAGGTCTCCAGCAGAAAACCAAAATCATCTGACGCTATTGCTAGGGACCTTAAACATCTTATAGGGCGCAAGATCAAATGCCCGAATGGTCTTACTATGTACTTTGTTCCTGAATCGCTTGCTACTCTCCGTATTAGTCCTAATCTGGATCTAAGCTTTCATAACCCACTGGTTTGTTAAATGTTTTTGCTTCACAATGCTCTTCGTGAAGCCTATCCCCCTAACTGCACTGTAGGGTACGACACCAGCGTCTTCAGAATGGATTGTTGATAGTGGGTGTACAAATCACATGACTGGCAAAAGAAGCCTTCAAGAGCCACATCCGACAAGAGCCACATCACATTTGCTGACACTGGTAAAAGTAAGGTATTGGGTCTAGGTAGAGTTGCAATCTCAAGGGATCAACACATGGATAAAGTCATGCTTGTTGAATCCCTTGGCTTCAACTTAATGTCTGTCTCAATGCTTTGCGATTTAAACATGATCGTAATATTTGGAAAATATCGTTGCCTTGTTCTAATGGAATCTGACAAGTCTCTAGTATTTGAAGGGTATCGAAAAGATGATTTGTACGTGGTAGATATCTCAGCAGGACCACTGTTGGGGAATGTTGCAGAAAACAAAAAATTTCCTACGGTTTTACCAAGATCCATCTATGAGTTCATCTAGCAACGAGTGATCGAATTGCATCTACATACCTTTGTAGATCACGCGCGGAAGCGTTCAAAGAACGGGATGAGGAAGTCGTACACGACGTGATCCAAATCACCGGAGATCCTAGCGCCGAACGGACGGCACCTCCGCGTTCAACACACGTATGGTCAGCGTGACGTCTCCTCCTTCTTGATTCAGCAAGGGGGGAGGAGAGGTTGATGAAGATCCAGCAGCACGACGGCGTGGTGGTGGATGCAGGGGTCACCGCAACAAGGCCTCGCCGTTCTACTGCGAGAGGGAGAGGTGTAGCAGGGGAGAGGGAGGCGCCAAGACTCAAGGTTGCGGCTGCCCCTCCCTCTCCCCCCCCTTTATATAGGCTCCCCTAGGGGGCGCCGGCCCTAGGAGATGGGATCTCCTAGGGGGGGCGGCGGCCAAGGGTGGAGTAGCCCCCAAGGCAAGTGGGGCGCCCCCCCACCCTAGGGTTTCCAACCCTAGGCGCAGGGGGTGGGCCAAGGGGGCGCACCAGCCCACTATGGGATGGTTCCCCTCCCCACTTCAGCCCATGGGGCCCTCCGGGATTGGTGGCCCCACCCGGTGGACCCCCGGGACCCTTCCGGTGGTCCCGATACAATACTGGTGACCCCCGAAACTCTCCCGATGGCCGAAACTGCACTTCCTATATATAATTCTTCACCTCCGAACCATTTTGGAACTCCTCGTGACGTCCGGGATCTCATTCGGGACTGCGAACAACTTTCGGGTTACTGCATATTATATCTCTACAACCCTAGCGTCACCGAACCTTAAGTGTGTAGACCCTATGGGTTCGAGAGACATGTAGACATGACCGAGATGGCTCTCCGGTCAATAACCAACAGCGGGATCTGGATACCCATGTTGGCTCCCACATGCTCCTCGATGATCTCATCGGATGAACCACAATGTCGAGGATTCAAGCAACCCCGTATACAATTCCCTTTGTCAATCGATATGTTACTTGCCCGAGATTCGATCGTCGGTATCCCAATACCTCGTTCAATCTCGTTACCGGCAAGTCACTTTACTCGTACCAGAATGCATGATCACGTGACCAGACACTTGGTCACTTTGAGTTCATTATGATGATGCATTACCGAGTGGGCCCAGAGATACCTCTCCGTCATACGGAGTGACAAATCCCAGTCTTGATCCGTGTCAACCCAACAAACACTTCCGGAGATACCTGTAGTATACCTTTATAGTCACCCAGTTACGTTGTGACGTTTGGTACACCGAAAGCACTCCTACGGTATCCGGCAGTTAAATGATTTCATGGTCTAAGGAAAAGATACTTGACATTGGAAAAACTCTAGCAAACAAACTATACGATCTTGTGCTATGTTTAGGATTGGGTCTTGTCCATCACATCATTCTCCTAATGATGTGATCTCGTTATCAATGACATCCAATGTCCATAGTCAGGAAACCATGACTATCTGTTGATCAACGAGCTAGTCACCTAGAGGCTTACTAGGGACATGTTGGTGTCTATGTATTCACACATGTATTACGATTTCCGGATAACACAATTATAGCATGAATAAAAGACAATTATCATGAACAAGGAAATATAATAATAATCCTTTTATTATTGCCTCTAGGGCATATTTCCAACAGTCTCCCACTTGCACTAGAGTCAATGATCTAGTTACATTGTGATGAATCGAACACCCATGGAATTCTGGTGTTGATCATGTTTTGCTCTAGGGACAGGTTTAGTCAACGGATCTGCTACATTTAGGTCCGTATGTACTTTACAAATATCTGTGTCCCCATCTTGAACATTTTCACGAATGGAGTTGAAGCGACGGTTGATGTGCCTGGTCTTCTTGTGAAACCTGGGCTCCTTGGCAAGTGCAATAGCTCCAGTGTTGTCACAGAAGAGTTTGATCGGCCCCGACGCATTGGGTATGACTCCTAGGTCGGTGATGAACTCCTTCACCCAAATCGCTTCATGCGCTGCCTCCGAGGCTGCCATGTACTCCGCTTCACATGTAGATCCCGCCACGACGCTCTGCTTGCAACTGCACCAGCTTACTGCCCCACCATTCAAAATATACACGTATCCGGTTTGTGACTTAGAGTCATCCAGATCTGTGTTGAAGCTAGCGTCGACGTAACCCTTTACGACGAGCTCTTCGTCACCTCCATAAACGAGAAACATTTCCTT
Source organism: Triticum dicoccoides (assembly GCF_002162155.2). Taxonomy (NCBI): domain Eukaryota; kingdom Viridiplantae; phylum Streptophyta; class Magnoliopsida; order Poales; family Poaceae; genus Triticum; species Triticum dicoccoides. The sequence goes on from NC_041384.1 coordinate 379,899,487, forward strand.
AGTCCTTTTCAGGTACTTCAGGATATTCTTAACCGCTGTCCAGTGTTCCTTGCCGGGATTACTTTGGTACCTACCTATCAAACTTACGGCAAGGTTTACATCAGGTCTGGTACACAGCATGGCATACATAATAGAACCTATGGCTGAGGCATAGGGGATGACACTCATCTCTTCTATATCTTCTGTCGTGGTCGGACATTGAGCTGAGCTCAATTTCACACCTTGCAACACAGGCAAGAACCCCTTCTTAGACTGATCCATATTGAACTTCTTCAATATCTTATCAAGGTATGTGCTTTGTGAAAGACCTAAGAGGCGTCTTGATCTATCTCTATAGATCTTGATGCCTAATATATAAGAAGCTTCTCCAAGGTCCTTCATTGAAAAACTCTTATTCAAGTAGGCCTTAATGCTGTCCAAAAGCTCTATATCATTTCCCATCAAAAGTATGTCATCTAGATATAATATGAGAAATGCTACAGAGCTCCCACTCACTTTCTTGTAAACGCAGGCTTCTCCATAAGTCTGCATAAACCCAAACGCTTTGATCATCTCATCAAAGCGAATGTTCCAACTCCGAGATGCTTGCACCAGCCCATAAATCGAGCGTTGGAGCTTGCACACCTTGTCAGCATTCTTAGGATCGACAAAACCTTCCAGCTGCATCATATACAATTCTTCCTTAAGGAAACCATTAAGGAATGCCGTTTTGACGTCCATTTGCCATATCTCATAATCATAGAATGCGGCAATTGCTAACACGATTCGGACGGACTTCAGCTTCGCTATCGGTGAGAAAGTCTCATCGTAGTCAACCCCTTGAACTTGTCGATAACCCTTAGCGACAAGCCAAGCTTTATAGATGGTAACATTACCATCCACGTATGTCTTCTTTTTAAAGATCCATTTCATTTCTATGGCTCGCCGCTCAACGGGCAAGTCAGTCAAAGTCCATACTTCGTTTTCATACATGGATCCTATCTCGGATTTCATGGCTTCCAGCCATTTGTCGGAATCCGGGCCCGCCATCGCTTCTTCATAGTTCGAAGGTTCACCATTGTCTAACAACATGATTTCCAAGACAGGGTTGCCATACCACTCTGGTGCGGAACGTGTCCTTGTGGACCTACGAAGTTCAGTAGCAACTTGATCTAAAGTTTCATGATCATCATCATTAACTTCCTCTCTAGTCGGTGCAGGCACCTCAGGAACATTTTCTTGAGTTGCGCCATTTGCCGGTTCAAGAGGTAATACTTCATCAAGTTCTACTTTCCTCCCACTTACTTCTTTCGAGAGAAACTCCTTCTCTAGAAAGGATCCATTCTTGGCAACAAAGATCTTGCCTTCGGATCTGAGGTAGAAGGTATACCCAATAGTTTCTTTAGGGTATCCTATGAAGACGCATTTTTCCAACTTGGGTTCGAGCTTTTCAGGTTGAAGTTTCTTGACATAAGCATCGCATCCCCAAACTTTTAGAAATGACAGCTTAGGTTTCTTCCCAAACCATAACTCATACGGTGTCGTCTCAACGGATTTTGATGGAGCCCTATTTAAAGTGAATGCGGCAGTCTCTAAAGCATAGCCCCAAAATGATAGCGGTAAATCGGTAAGAGACATCATAGATCGCACCATATCTAATAGAGTGCGATTACGACGTTCGAACACACCATTACGCTGAGGTGTTCCAGGCGGCGTGAGTTGTGAAACTATTCCACATTTTATTAAGTGTGTGCCAAATTCGTGACTCAAGTATTCTCCTCCATGGTCTGATCGCAGGAACTTGATTTTCCTGTCACGTTGATTCTCAACCTCACTCTGAAATTCCTTGAACCTTTCAAAGGTCTCAGACTTGTGTTTCATTAAGTAGACATACCCATATCTACTCAAGTCATCAGTGAGGGTGAGAACATAACGATAACCACCGCGAGCCTCAACACTCATTGGACCGCACACATCAGTATGTATGATTTCCAATAAGTTGGTTGCTCGCTCCATTTTTCCTGAGAATGGAGTCTTGGTCATTTTACCCATGAGGCATGGTTCGCATGTGTCAAATGATTCATAATCAAGAGACTCTAAAAGTCCATCTGCATGGAGCTTCTTCATGCGTTTGACACCTATGTGACCAAGGCGGCAGTGCCACAAGTATGTGGGACTAACATTATCAACCTTACATCTTTTGGTACTCACACTATGAATATGTGTAGCATTACGCTCGAGATTCATTAAGAATAAACCATTCACCATCGGAGCATGACCATAAAACATATATCTCATATAAATAGAACAACCATTATTCTCGGATTTAAATGAGTAGCCATCTCGTATTAAACGAGATCCTGATACAATGTTCATGCTCAAACTTGGCACTAAATAACAAACTAATCCCGTAGGTAAATGTAGAGGTAGCGTGCCGACGGCGATCACATTGACCTTGGAACAATTCCCGACGCGCATCGTCACCTCGTCCTTCGCCAGTCTCCGCTTATTCCGCAGCTCCTGCTTTGAGTTACAAATGTGAGCAACTGCACCGGTATCAAATACCCAGGAGCTACTACGAGTACTGGTAAGGTACACATATACCTTTCGTTTTGTCGGCTTCTTGTCTGCTAAGTATTTGGGGCAGTTCCGCTTCCAGTGACCACTTTCCTTGCAATAAAAGCACTCAGTCTCGGGCTTGGGTCCATTCTCTGGCTTCTTCCTGGCAGCTTGCTTGCCGGGCGCAGCAACTCCCTTGCCGTCCTTCTTGAAGGTTTTCTTACCCTTGCCTTTCTTGAACTTAGTGGTTTTATTCACCATCAACACTTGATGTTCCTTTTTTACTTCTACCTCTGCTGATTTCAGCATTGCAAATACTTCAGGAATGGTCTTTTCCATCCCCTGCATATTGAAGTTCATCACAAAGCTCTTGTAGCTCGGTGGAAGCGACTGAAGGATTCTGTCAATGACCGTGTCATCCGGGAGATTAACTCCCAGCTGAGTCAAGCGGTTATGTAACCCAGACATAGTGAGTATGTGCTCACTGACAGAACTGTTTTCCTCCATCTTACAGCTGAAGAACTTGTCGGAGACTTCATATCTCTCGACCCGGGCATGAGCTTGAAAAACCATTTTCAGCTCTTCGAACATCTCATATGCTCCGTGTCTCTCAAAACACTTTTGGAGCCCCGGTTCTAAGCTGTAAAGCATGCTGCACTGAATGAGGGAGTAATCATTGGTACGTGTCTGCCAAGCGTTCATAACGTCTTGTTCTGCAGGGAGAACAGGTGCGTCACCTAGTGGTGCTTGTAGGACATAATCTTTCTTGGCAGCTATGAGGATGATCCTCAGGTTCCAAACCCAGTCCGTATAGTTGCTGCCATCGTCTTTCAGATTGGTTTTCTCTAGGAACGCGTTGAACTTGAGGACAACGTTGGCCATTTGATCTACAATACATGTTGTAAAGATTTTAGACTAAGTTCATGATAATTAAGTTCATCTAATCAAATTATTCAAAGAACTCCCACTTAGATAGACATCCCTCCAGTCATCTAAGTATAACATGATCCGAGATAACTAGGCCGTGTCCGATCATCACGTGAGACGGACTAGCCAACATCGGTGAACATCTTCATGTTGAGCGTATCTTCTATATGACTCATGCTCGACCTTTCGGTCTTCTGTGTTCTGAGGCCATGTCTGTACATGCTAGGCTCGTCAAGTCAACCTAAGTGTTTGCATGTGTAAATCTGTCTTACACCCGTTGTATGTGAACGTTGGAATCTATCACACCCGATCATCACGTGGTGCTTCGAAACAACGAACTGTCGTAACGGTGCACAGTTAGGGGGAACACTTTCTTGAAATTATTATGAGGGATCATCTTATTTACTACCGTCATTCTAAGTAAACAAGATGCAAAAACATGATAAACATCACATGCAATCAAATAATAATAGTGACATGATATGGCCAATATCACATAGCTCCTTTGATCTCCATCTTGGGGCTCCATGATCATCTTGTCACCGGCATGACACCATGATCTCCATCATCGTGTCTCCATGAAGTTGCTCGCCAACTATTACTTCTACTACTATGGCTAACACGTTTAGCAATAAAGTAAAGTAATTTACATGGCGTTTCTCAATGACACGCAGGTCATACAAAAAATAAAGACAACTCCTATGGCTCCTGCCGGTTGTCATACTCATCAACATGCAAGTCGTGATTCCTATTACAATAGCATGAACATATCATACATCACATATATATCATTCATCATTCATCACAACTTTCGCCATATCACATCACAAAACACTTGCTGCAAAAACAAGTTAGACGTCCTCTAATTGTTGTTGCAAGTTTTACGTGGCTGCAATAGGGTTCTAGCAAGAACGTTTTCTTACCTACGTGAAAGCCACAACGTGATTTGTCAACTTCTATTTACCCTTCATAAGGACCCTTTTCATCGAATCCGCTCCAACTAAAGTGGGAGAGATAGACACCCACCAGCCACCTTATGCAACTAGTGCATGTCAGTCGGTGGAACCGGTCTCACGTAAGCGTACGTGTAAGGTTGGTCCGGGCCGCATCATCCCACAATACCGTTGAAGCAAAATAAGACTAGTAGCGGCAAGAAAGTTGACAACATCTACGCCCACAACAAATTGTGTTCTACTCGTGCAAAAGAACTACGCATAGACCTAGCTCATGATGCCACTGTTGGGGAACGTTGCAGAAAACAAAAAATTTCCTACGATTTCACCAAGATCCATCTATGAGTTCATCTAGCAACGAGTGATCGGATTGCATCTACATACCTTTGTAGATCACGCGCGGAAGCGTTCAAAGAACGGGGATGAGGAAGTCGTACTCGACATGATCCAAATCACCGGAGATCCTAGCGTCGAACGGACGGCACCTCCGCGTTCAACACACGTATGGTCAGCGTGACGTCTCCTCCTTCTTGATCCAGCAAGGGGGAAGGAGAGGTTGATGAAGATCCAGCAGCACGACGGCGTGGTGGTGGATGCAGGGGTCACCGCAGCAGGGCTTCGCCGTTCTACTGCGAGAGGGAGAGGTGTAGCAGGGGAGAGGGAGGCGCCAAGACTCAAGGTTGCGGCTGCCCCTCCCTCTCCCCCCCTTTATATAGGCTCCCCTAGGGGGGCGCTGGCCCTAGGAGATGGGATCTCCTAGGGGGGGCGGCGGCTAAGGGTGGAGTAGCCCCCGAGGCAAGTGGGGCGCCCCCCCACCCTATGGTTTCCAACCCTAGGCGCAGGGGGTGGGCCAAGGGGGCGCACCAGCCCACTATGGGCTGGTTCCCCTCCCCACTTCAGCCCATGGGGACCTCCGGGATGGGTGGGCCCACCCGGTGGACCCCCGGGACCCTTCCGGTGGTCCCGGTACAATACTGGCGACCCCCGAAACTCTCCCGATGGTCGAAACTGTACTTCCTATATATAATTCTTCACCTCCAGACCATTCCGGAACTCCTCGTGATGTCCGCAATCTCATCCCGGACTGCGAACAACTTTCGGGTTACTGCATATTATATCTCTACAACCCTAGCGTCACCGAACCTTAAGTGTGTAGACCCTACGGGTTCGGGAGACATGTAGACATGACCGAGATGGCTCTCCGGTCAATAACCAACAGCGGGATCTGGATACCCATGTTGGCTCCCACATGCTCCTCGATGATCTCATCGGATGAACCACGATGTCGAGGATTCAAGCAACCCCGTATACAATTCCCATTGTCAATCGATATGTTACTTGCCCGAGATTTGATCGTCGGTATCCCAATACCTCATTCAATCTCGTTACCGGCAAGTCACTTTACTCGTACCGTAATGCATGATCACGTGATCAGACACTTGGTCACTTTGAGCTCATTATGATGATGCATTACCGAGTGGGCCCAGAGATACCTCTCCATCATACGGAGTGACAAATCCCAGTCTTGATCTGTGTCAACCCAACAGACACTTTCGGAGATACCCGTAGTATACCTTTATAGTCACCCAGTTACGTTGTGACGTTTGGTACACCCAAAGCACTCCTACGGTATTCGGGAGTTAAATGATCTCATGGTCTAAGGAAAAGATACTTGACATTGGAAAAACTCTAGCAAACGAACTATACGATCTTGTGTTATGTTTAGGATTGGGTCTTGTCCATCACATCATTCTCCTAATGATGTGATCTCGTTATCAATGACATCCAATGTCCATAGTCAGGAAACCATGACTATCTGTTGATCAACGAGCTAGTCAACTAGAGGCTTACTAGGGACATGTTGGTGTCTATGTATTCACACATGTATTATGATTTCCGGATAACACAATTATAGCATGAATAAAAGACAATTATCATGAACAAGGAAATATAATAATAATCCTTTTATTATTGCCTCTAGGGCATATTTCCAACAACCATAGCTTGCCGTATGTCTTCTAGCAAAAGCTTCAGAATGCTGGCTCTGGCATCGGAGGCTTGGGCATGCTGGCATGAAGAACCTCCACACCCTGGCAAAGAAGAAGCATGTCATAGTCATCGAGGGCGTCAAGTTCAAGAAAGATCACTTATGTGGTGCCTGTGAGGCAGGAAAGATGATGAGGGCCAAACATCCCTCGAAGACAATCATGACCACTACTCGACCCTTCGAACTGCTTCACATGGATCTTTTCGGTCCCACTCATTACTCAACTCTTACTACTACTGCTTGTCTCTATGGCTTTGTCATTGTTGATGATTATTCTAGATAAACTTGGGTGCACATAATCCTTTACAAGACTGAAGTGCAAGATGTCTTCAAACGCTTCACCAACCGAGTAATGAACAATTTTGGCGCCAAGATAAAGCACATCAGAAGTGACAATGGCACTGAATTCAAGAACACTGGCATTGATACATATCTTGATACCTTGGGCATCACACATGAATTCTCAGCCCCGTACACGCCACAGCAGAATGGCGTCGTCGAACGCAAGAACAGAACACTCATTGAGATGGCCAGAACGATGCTAGATGAATACAAGACCCCAAGAAAATTCTGGCCCGAAGCCATTGATACTGCATGCCATACAATCAATCGTGTTTATCTTCACAAGCTTCTGAATAAGACATCTTATGAGCTCCTTACTGGCAAGAAGCCAAATGTCAGTTACTTCAGAGTATTTGGCGCCAGGTGCTGGATCAAGGACCCACATCACACCTCAAAGTTTGCACCAAAAGCACATGAGGGTTTTATGCTTGGATACGGAAATGATTCGCACTCCTACAGAGTCTTCAATCTCTTTCATTACAAAGTGGTTGAAACAGAGGATGTGCGGTTCGATGAGACCAACGGTTCACAAAGAGAGCAACTGCCAAATGTGCTAGATGAAGTTCCATCCAGTGAATCAATCAAGCTAATGGGAACTGGAGAAATTATACCTTCTGAAGCTCATCCTGAAGAAGAACTTATCATCTCACCACCTGATCAACATGAAGACAATGCTCAGCCTGAAGACATTCCTTCTAACAACGACAATGATCAGCAAGAGCAAAATATTCGCCCTGTACATCCTCGCGTTGCCAATGAAGTGCACATTGAAAGAATAATTGATAGCATCAATGCACCTGGTCCACTCACTCGTTCAAGGGCAACTCAGCTAGCAAATTTCTGTGGGCACTTCGCATTCCTCTCAATAACAGAACCCAAGAAAGTTGAAGAAGCCTTCATGGAACCTGAATGGATTCAAGCTATGCAAGACGAGCTTCAATAGTTTGAGCTGAATAATGTATGGGAACTGGTTAAGCGTCCCGATCCTCGGAAGCACAGCATAATAGGCACCAAATGGATATACCGCAACAAGCAAGATGAGCATGGTCAACTTGTCAGAAACAAAGCTCGTCTCGTTGCTCAAGGATATACTCAAGTGGAAGGCATTGACTTCGATGAAACATTTGCTCCTGTGGCTAGACTTGAAGCCATACGCATACTGCTGGCCTATGCAAATCATCACAACATACTTCTTTATCAAATGGATTTGAAGAGCGCCTTCCTCAATGGCAAGATTGAAGAAGAAGTGTATGTTGCACAACCTCCTGGCTTTGAAGATCCAAAACATCCTGACATGGTATACAAGCTCAACAAGGCACTGTATGGCCTCAAACAAGCCCCTCGGGCCTGGTATGACACACTCAAATACTTCTTGAAGAGCAAAGGCTTCATACCTGGTTCTCTCGACCCCACTCTCTTCACAAAGACATATGATGGTGAACTGTTTGTGTGCCAAATATATGTGGATGACATTATCTTCGGCTGCACCAATCAGAAGTACAGTGAAGAGTTTGGATATATGATGCAAGAGCAATATCAGATGTCCATGATGGGGGAGCTGAAGTTCTTTCTCGGTCTTCAAATACGATAACAACGCAATGGCATCTTCATATCTCAAGAGAAGTATCTCAAAGATTGCCTGAAGAAGTTCGGTATGCAAGACTACAAAGGCTTCACAACACCAATGCCAGCCAAACATCATCTGGGTCCTGACGACAATGGTAAAGAGTTCGATCAAAAGGTATATTGCTCCATGATTGGTTCTTTACTTTATCTATGTGCATCTAGGCCAGATATTATGCTTAGTGTTTGCATGTGTGCTCGATTTCAAGCGGCACCAAAGGAGTCGCATCACTTAGCTGTGAAGCGAATTCTTTGATATTTGGCTCACACCCCAACTCTAGGATTATGGTATCCAAAGGGCTCAGAGTTTGATCAGGTTGGATTCTCGGATGCTGATTATGCCGGTGACAAAGTTGATCGCAAGTCTACATCAGGCACATATCACTTTCTGGGACAATCACTTGTATGTTGGTCTTCAAAGAAGCAGAACTATGTATCTCTCTCCACTGCTGAATTTGAATACATTGCTGCTGGATCTTGCTGCGCTCAGCTTCTGTGGATGAAGCAAACACTCAAGGACTATGGCATTCATCTGAAGCAAGTGCCACTTTACTGCGACAACGAAAACGCCATCAAGATTGCCAACAACCTAGTTCAGCACTCGAAGACAAAGCACATTGAAATTCGTCATCACTTTCTCAGAGATCATGTTGTGAAGGAAGACATTGATATCAGACACGTCAACACTGAAGAGCAATTGGCAGATATCTTCACCAAGCCCTTGGATGAGAAGAGGTTTTGCAAGTTACGGTGTGAGCTAAATATCCTGGAATCCTCAAATGTCCTGTGATCAGGCACACATCCTAACCCTTATGCATACTGATGACTTAGATGTGCAACCCACGAAGTAAAGTATATCTTCAATCAATGAAGACATACATTCTAAGTGTGAATACATTAATGTGGAATTTGACTTCGGAGCGCCACGATAATTGTGTGCCGTGTCTGGGTCTAATACTTCCTATACGGTGGGTAACGCCACCACCAAACGTTCTATTTTGAAGTGTTTCACTCATGGCGTTACCTTGCAATGTCTTCACATTTGGTTTGGCTTGAATCTCAACATATTTTCATGATTATCTTCACTATGTTGATTATAGATATATATATATATATACTAGTGTTCTGTCCTCTACAGCATTCACTTATAGCTATGTCTTCGTGTTGAATCTTTTGAACTAAGTGAATGTGATCGGACCCTAACCTCTCTATGCTTTCTATCTCAAACTCTATCTCCCCAAGTCATATGCATTCTATTGAAACTGTCGAATGTCTTCTCTGCGTCCTTGTCAGAAGAAGATACAGAGACAACCATTAAGTCCATTTTCAATGCTCATTTCTCCACATGAAATCCGGAGAAGTAGGAACGACCACCCGACAATCCCGGCGTGCGTGGGACGTGGGACAAACCCCAAAATTCCGCATAATGGCCACGTGTTCCTCAGATGCGAATCACCAGGGGCACCTGTGTAATAGCACAGTGCCGCCCCTGTACCTATAAATACACACTCACAGCGGTCATTATCTCTTCTTCCACCCTCGCACGAACCCTAGCCCACCGCTAGCCCTCGACGACGCCGGCGACGAAGCGCTTCTCTGTCGCAACCTCTCCGACGCCGTCTTCACGCCGACCGCGGACATCGTCCTCTCCGCCGTCGCCGTAGGTGTCCTCCGTCGCCAAGTTAGGGCACAGAAGATCGAACTGCTCGGCCTCATCTTACACTCCATCTAGCAGTTCTTAGTGTGGTAAATAAAACTTCCTCTTTTCACAGCACCATTGATCCTATGGATTTGTCACTTTCTACCACAAGCAGTTTCTGTTCACACAAGCTAGATCTCTCTCATACTGCATCTCATAACATGCCTAGTATATTCACTTGTGCTTCACAAAGTAGTTAGATTCCTCACTTGTACTAATCTGTGGATTCGTAAAAATCTGGAACCAACTTCTTATCTATGAGTGAATGTCTTCGCACGATGAGGTCAATGTCTTCTAAACTGATTTATCTTCAAAATCTTCTGAGAATGCATATGACCTCTTCCCCTTCCCTCGCACCTTAATGCTGTCACAGGTACATGTCCGTGGGAGAATCCTTTGGTTCTCATAGTCTGCATTCATTTGCAAAATTCTTACAGCATCACATAAATTCTCCTGAAGCCAGTTCCTGTTGGTCCAACAAACGAAAACCTTTGAAGCCTTTGAACATCTTGAAGCCTTTCAAGTTAAAGTTTATGGCTTCAGAGAAAGCAGCAAGGAAGGGTGGCAGAAAGCGTCATGGTGAGACCTCCAGAGATCTGCCAGATGAACTCTCAGAAATGTACAAGACAGATCCTGAAGAGGATTATAGTCAGCGCAAGACCCGAATCCAATGGATTCGAAGATATTGGGCAGAACAATGGTTCAAATACAGATTTGTGACCCAGGAGTATGCTGAGAAAAACGCCATCAAGAGACCATGGGGAGACATCCTATTCAAGAATCTTCTACCCAGGTCCAGAGATGAAGCCATTGCTCAAGGCTTCTATCCATGCATGGTTCGTGGACCACAGCCTGCTGATGCACACTCGTCGTCACTGCTATGGTGTCGTGACGACAATCTGTTCAAGCGCAACTTCCAGTTTGCTCAGAACTCAGCGAAGCAGAACAAGAATACTTTTGGGTTAGACTTCAACCCTGGTCCCTCATCTCCAAGGGCAAATGGCACACGACATGCAGAACCCAATGTCATCGGTCCTTTCGCAAACCTTGAAGGCCTCATCACCTACATCTTGGTTCAAGGGATTGCAGTGAATGAGCCTACAGCTGACACTGAGTCTGATGACGTGCCTGCAGTGCTGAAGCCAAAGCAGTTGAAGAAGCCAAAAGCTTCAAAGCCGGCCCCTTCACCAAAAATCTCAAGGGCGAAGCCATTGGCAACTGCACCTCCAGAAGACAGTGTGCAGTCTGAAGACTTATCGCGCGTCTCCAAGCCCCAGAAGGCCAAGATGCCTCTGTCTCACACTGGCAAAGAGCTAACAGCTGCTGCCATTCTGCGCAATGACGACATTGATCTGTCAAGTGATGAAGATCTTGTAGATGACGCTCTTGAGCAACTCATCAAGAGAAAAGAAGAAGCAGAAATCTTCAATGATCTGCCTCTCTTTGATGTCACCATCATCCACAACTTCATTGACGAGTGGTTTGACACACCAAACATCAGCTTTGAAGATCTGCAGCTACCCATTGGCCTCAGTGTCGCCTTCCAAGGCGCCATTGCTTCAGAACTTGCTATTGCCCATCACATTGTTGAACTGAAGCAGAAGATTGACTATGAAAAGGCTCAGTTCAAGAAGCATATGGCCAAGCTCAGCGTGCGAGAAGTGAAGAACTTCAAGACAATGATGCACGAGCTCAAGGGAGCCTTTGTGAAGAAGCGTGCAGAAGCTCAGGGTTCGCGTGAGCGCATGAAGACTCTGGCTGACAGATGTGTGCAAGCCTATAATGAGGCTAAGAAGCACAAGGCACTTGGGCGTCCCGGCATAGACCCCAGGATGGCCGCAAAGAAGAAGAAGAAGAAGCCTGCTACGGCTGAACCTGATGCACCAAGGCAAGAAGCAGTTCCGATTGTCTTCCCAACTAGACTGACTGGCTCGAAGCCAAAAAGCCGGTCAACAGCTTCAGAGCTCAAGAAGACAAGGACTGTTGAGGCTGAAGCCAGGAAGAGGAAACACTCTAAAGCCTCTCCTACTGCCCCCTCCAAGAAGAAGAGGAAGACCAAGAAAGCTCGGGCTGCTTCCACAGAGCCCTTGATAGTTGAACCCATTTCTATGGTCTATCCTGAAGCTGAACGACAACTGACAATTCATGAGCCTGCTTCCATAGAGGCTCATGAAGCTGAAGACATTCCAGCAGCTGATCCCATCACTGCTGAAGACATTGGTCAACATGACAATGTAGAAGATGGTGCAGTCCTTCCTCAGCATGAAACAGTGAACTCATCAGCATTGGTCGTCCACTGACGCCAATTGCACAGGATGCCTCATGGGTGGATCGCCCACAAGAGGAAGAAGACTATGAGGCCAAGCCCACTCCAACTCCACAGGCGTCGTCTGTGTTCCGCAGGCTTCGCAAAGGTCCAAGGCCTCAAGTCTCTACTGAAGACATTCCGGCTACATCAGCCGCAGAAGAAGGAGTCCCACAAGATCCCACTCCCCTGTCCCACCAAGAAGCAGTTCTCTAGGAGAATGTGCTTGTGACCGACACTCCAGCTAGTCAAGTGGCGGATGAAAATCGTGAGGCTGCCACAACCACCAATGAAGCTAATGTGGAGCCCTCCCCAGCAAAAGCTTCAGAAGATAGAGAAGCCACTGATCCCACCACTTCTATTCCTGAGTCTGCTGCCGGTCCCCAATTCGACTATCATGTTGAGCATAGGCCTCAGGTCCAGAAGCCAATCCCAAGACTGCCAAGGTTTCCAAGTCCTGCATCAGCACCTGGCTCCTTCAACATCAATGGCTTCAGGGCGGACAACACGTTCTTCAATAGCTCCAGGAACCCCTACTCAAGGGAAAGAATATCATCTGATCGGTTCTGGAGCTATCCTCAGCGAAGCTATTACTCTTGCATTCTTTACAACCAAGGTCGCATCTTCCCACACAAGTGCCTAGACGTTGAAGCTATAGCTGGTCTGCCCTGTCTGGAAGAAGCTTTAGATTTCTTCAAGGAAGTTGGACTGCTGCAGTTCATTACTGATGAAGAGCATTGGAATGAAGAGTTGCTGCTTCAATTCTATGCCACACTTCACATCAGAGGGTACAGCAGAGATCCGAAGACTTGGGTCCTGGAGTGGATGACTGGCAACGTTCATCATGAAGCCAATGCATTTGACATCATTGAGCTCACTGGCTTGCCCACTCCTGGCGATCTCTTCGAGCAAGGCTGTCAGCTACATGCTGAAGCTATTGAGAGCATCTTTCAGCGGCCAGAACCTGATATGAGTCAAATCTTCAGCATGATGAAGCCATTGCCCCAAGATGCTGCTTATCCCACAGAGTTCTTCGTTGAAGACCTTGAGAACCTGCCAAGAACCATCTATCACATCATCAGGCGAACTCTCTAGCCTATCAAAGGGCACTCTCGAAATGCCAAGCTTCAGGGTGCAATGAAGACTTTGGTCTTCTATATACTTCATGGCAAATGCTTCAATGCAATGGACTTCTTCATACGCCAACTTGCTGCATCAGGCATTGATCTGTTTGGTTTGAAGTTCTACGCCCCTTGGGTCATGCGGCTAATCATGCTACACTCCGCCATCTCGTATCAGCCCTCAGCCCGCAACCATCGGATCTTCTTGTCTGACGTGGACATGTCTACTGAAGCCATATATTCTGAGCCTGCCAAGCAACCTCTAAGTCTTCAGAATGCAGAACATCAGAGTTTTACTCAGAACGTTGAAGGCGTTGAAGCAGTTTCTCGGGTGTATCCTTTGGCTGGCACTACATGTGCACCACACCCTGCTTCCACTGAAGCCACTGACAATGCCACTGCTCCAAGACCCAAGAAGCGCACTCGTGTTCTCAACGACCGAGAGCTTCTTGTGGCTCTACATCAGAAACAGGATAGGCATCATGACTGGCTGAAGCGTCAGATGAAAAGCCTCTTGGTGGATGTTAATGGCACTCGAAATCTTGCCACCAAGAATGCTTTCGTTGCCCATGAAACCTGTCACCGCACATGGAAAGGGCTCACGATGATGTGTTCTGAAGCTGATCTTCAAGAGGATGGCTTCACTGATAGATTCAAGTTTGACTCCACACCTCCTCGAAGGGCTGTGCTGCTAGGAACTCCAACCCTTGAAGACTCTGGGTTCTCTTCCTCTGCTGCCACAGTGACTGCCAGAATTATTGAGGAAGAAGACGATGCTACTTCACCGCCACCTCCTTCAGCACCTCCAAGCTCTTCTACACCGCCAAACAACACCAACAACCCTGCTACTTCACCTACTCCTTATGGGAACGAGTAGAGGCTCTATGTCTTCAAACCTTTTTGGTCATTACTGACAAAAGGGGGAGAAGCATATGAGATTGATAGTCTTCAAGCGGGTCCATATGGACGGGTGCTTTATATTTTGCTTCGTGCTTACAACTCTCGTTTTTGCTACATTTGGTTCTTATGAGTTGTAACACTTAAACTAGATGGTCATCTGCTACTTATTTGCCACATTGTTTTGCAAAGATAAATTCCGCATGTGCGATGATAAATTCCGCACTTAGCTCATTCTACAGACGTCCATTTTACATTATGCATGTCATTATCTTCATATACTTTCACATGCATAGTGGATTGTCATCATAAGTTGAAGTGGATATCCACAAGTACAACCTGCCATGTGCATTTGCATTCCAAAAGCAAATTAACTTATATGCACATCTTCAGGGGCAGCCCTTGCAACTTATGAAGACAATTCCTTATCCTTTACAACTTCACAGATTATATTCCCCGTTGAAAACTTCAACTAGTTTGTCATCAATCACCAAAAGGGGGGGATTGTAAGTGCATCTAGTGCCACCCCTAGTTGGTTTTGGAGTATTGACGACAAACCTAGTTGAGGGACTAATGTGTTTGTGAGAATTGCAGGATAACACAGGTAGAAGTCCCTCATTGATTCGGTTTTACTACTAGAGATGACCCCTAAAAATGTATGAAGACATTGAAGTCAAAGGTGGTATATGAAGATATTCACATTGAAGACTATGACAAGAGAAGACACTATATGAAGCCTATGGAGCTCGAAGACTTAGATCTTTCGTAGTTCTTTTTCTTTTGTGTTGAGTCATAGGAACCACCATACTGTTAAGTGGGGTCCAAGAGAACCAGTCAGAATGACTGAAGTGATGCCTAAACCAAAAACCTATGTCTTCGAGTGAAGACTATGAGAGCGAATCTTGTCCAGAGTCGGACAAGTCAGCTTTGCTTGTAGCCCAAGTAAAGTTGCCGTGTGAGATTGAAATCTGACCGTTGGAACAAGTGCCAGTTCCTTAGTGACCCAGGGTCATTTCGGACAAATTAGGTCGGGTTGCCAAGTGGCTATAAATAGCCCACCCCCTACAACCATAAATGGTTGGCTGCTCAGATTGAAAGTACGGCTTTTGTCGTTTGAGAGCAACCCACCTCGAAGCCTTTGAGAGAGAATTCCTTGCGAGGATAAAGCCCTAACCACCAGAGCCAGAGAGAATTAGGCATCACTTAAGTCTTCTTGTCTGTGTGATCTGAAGACTTATTACACTTGAGGACTGTGCATCCTCCAGCCGGTTAGTCGTCGCGTTCTGAGCATCCAAGAGACATTGTGGATTGTCGGTGAACGAAGTTTGTGAAGGTTTGGGAGTCTACCTTGAAGACTTACCAGAGTGATTGGGAGAGGTCTATGTGACCTTAGCTCAAGGAGAATACGGTGAGGACTGGGTGTCCTGAGCTGCGTGTTCAGGACTGGGTGTCCGGGACTGTCTGTCCTAATGTTTAAATACCTAGCCTTTCCAACCAGACGTACAGTTGTCACCGCAACTGGAACTGGTCCAACAAATCATTGTCTTCAACGAGTCACTGGTTTCATCTTCACTTCCCTTTACTTACTGTTACTCCTTGTGAAGTCATTGTATGTTTGCACTATCATTTGTCTTCACTGAGTGACTGCGTGTTCTGTTTGGCTTCACAATGTCTTCCTACCTGATCCTTACTACCTAGCTGCTATTAGTCTTTGTGCTTTCACTTCATTGAATACTTGACTATGATTTGCCTGGTGTAGTCTACCTTTCGCTGCATGGTAATAGGTTTAATTTTATCGTTTGTCTTCAAAACTTCTATGTTCTGAAGACTTTCATAAAAATCGCCTATTCACCCCCCTCGAGTCGATATAACGCACTTTCAATTCACTTATAGCTATGTCTTCTTGTTGAATCTTTTGAACTAAGCGAATGTGATCGGACCCTAACCTCTCTATGTTATCTATCTCAAACTCTATCTCTCCAAATCATATGCATTCTATTGAAACTGTCGAATGTCTTCTCTGCGTCCTTGTCAGCAGAAGATACAAAGACAAACCTTAAGTCCACCTTCAATGCTCATTCCTCCACATGAAACCCGGAGAAGTAGGAACGACCACCCGACAATCCAGGCATGCGTGGGACGTGGAACAAACCCCAAAATTCTGCACGATGGCCATGTGTTCCTCATATGCGAATCGCTAGGGGCACCTGTGTAATAACGCAGTGCCGCCCCTGTACCTTTAAATACACACTTCACAGCGGTCATTATCTCTTCTTCCACTCTCGCACGAACCCTAGCGCCACCACTAGCCCTCGACGACGCTGGCGACGAAGCACTTCGCTGCCACAACCTCTCCGACGCTGTCTTCACGCTGACCGCGGACAACGTCCTCTCCGCCGTCGGCGTAGGTGTCCTCCGTCGCCAAGTTAGGGCACGGAAGATCGAACTGCTCGGCCTCATCTTCCAATCCATCTAGCAGTTCTTAGTGTGGTAAATAAAACTTCCTTTTTACGGCATCGTTGATCCTATGGCTTTGTCACTTTCTACCACAAGCAGTTTCTATTCACACAAGTTAGATCTCTCTCATACTGCATCTCATAACATGCCTAGTATATTCACTTATGCTTCACAAAGTAGTTAGATTCCTCACTTGTACTGATCTCTGGATTCGTACAAATCTGGAACCAACTCCTTATCTATGAGTGAATGTCTTCGCACGATGAGGTCAATGTCTTCTAAACTGATTTATATTCAAAATCTTCTGAGAATGCATATGACCTCTTCCCCTTCCCTCGCACCTTAATGCTGTCATAGGTACATGTCCGTGGGAGAATCCCTTGGTTCTCATAGTCTGCATTCATTTGCAGAATTCTTACAGCATCATATAAATTCTCCCGAAGCAAGTTCCTGTTTGTCTAGCAAGCGAAAATCTTTGAAGCCTTTGAACGTGTTGAAGCCTTTCAGCTTAAAGTTCATGGCTTTAGAGAAATCAGCAAGGAAGGGTGGCAGAAAGCGTCGTGGAGAAACATCTAGAGATCTGCCAGATGACCTCTCAGAACTGTACAAGACAGATCCTGAAGAGGATTACAATCAGCGCAAGACCCGAATCCAATGGATTCGAAGATATTGGGCAGAACAATGGTTCAAATACCGATTTGTAACCCAGGAATATGCTGAGAAAAATGGCATCAAGAGACCGTGGGGAGACATCCTATACAAGAATCTTCAACCCAGGTCCAGAGATGAAGCCATTGAACAAGGCTTCTATCCCTGCATGGTCTGTAGGCCACAGCCTGTTGATGCACACCCATCGTCACTACTATGGTGTCATGACGACATTCTGTTCAAGCGCAACTTCCAGTTTGCCCAGAACTCAGCAAAGCAAAACAAGAAGACATTGGGACTAGACTTCAACCCTGGTCCCTCAGCTCCAAGGGCTGATGGCACACGAGATGCAGAACCCAATGTCGTCGGTCCTTTCTACAACCTTGAAGGCCTCATCACCCATATCTTGGTTCAAGGGACTGCAGTGAATGAGCCTGCAGCTGACGCTGAATCAGATGAAGCGCCTGCAGCGCTGAAGCCAAAGAAGTTGAAGAAGCCTAAAGCTTCAAAGCCTGCCCCTTCACCAAAAATCTCACGGGCGAAGCCACTGGCAACTGCACCTCCTGAAGACAGTGTGCAGTCCGAAGATTTATCACGCATCTCCAAGCCCCAGAAGGTCAAGATGCCTCTACCACACACCGGCCAAGAGCTAACAGCTGTTGCCATTCTATGCATTGATGCCATTGATCTGTCAAGTGATGAAATCTTGCAGATGACGCTCTTGAGCAACTCATCAAGAGCAAAGAAGAAGAAGAAATCTTCAATGATCTGCCTCTCTTTGATGTAACAATCATCCACAACTTCATTGATGAATGGTTTGACACGCCAAACATCAGCTTCGACGATCTCCAACTACCCATTGGCCTTAGTGTCGCCTTCCATGGCGCCATTGCTTCAGAGTTAGCTATCGCCCAGCGCATTGTTGAACTGAAGCAGAAGATTGACTTTGAGAAATCTCAGTTCAAGAAGCATATGGCCAAGCTCAGCGTGCAAGACATGAAGAATTTCAAGATTATGCTGCAAGAGCTCAAGGAAGCCTTTCTGAAGAAACGTGCAGAAGCTCAGGGTTCTCGTGAGCGCATGAAGGTCCTGGCTGATAGGTTTGTGCAAGCCTACAATGAGGCTGAGAAGCGCAAGGCCCTTGGGCATCCTGGCATCGACCCCAGGATGGCTGCCAAGAAGCAGAAGAAGCCCGCTATGGCTGGACCTGAAGCACCAAGGCAGGAGGCAGATCCCCTTGTCTTCCCAACTAGCATGACTGGCCCGAAGCCAAAGGTCAGGTCAACCGCTTCAGAACTGAAGAAGACCATGACTGCTGAGGCTGAAGCAAGGAAGAGAAAACATCCTGAAGCCTCTACTACTGCCCCCGCCAAGAAGAAAAGAATGGACAAGAAGGAACGGGCTGCTCCCATAGAGCCCTTAATTGTTGAACACATTTCCATGGTTCACCCCGACGCTGATCCACAAGAACGTCAACTGACTGTCCATGAGCCTGCTTTCACAGAGGCTCATGAAGCTGAAGACTTTCCAGCAGCTGATCCCATCGCTGCTGAAGACATTGGTCATCATGACCATGTTGAAGATGATGCAGCCCTTCCTCAGCTAGAACACCAACAGGTATCATCGCCTGTTCTAACGCACAGCGAACTCATCAGCATTGGGCGTCCACTGACGCCAATTGCACAGGGTGCTTCATGGGCGGATCGCCCACAAGAGAATGAAGACCTTGAGGCCCAGCCAACAACAACTCCACAGGCGTCACCCGCATTGCGCAGGCTTCGCAAAGGTCCAAGGCCTCAAGTCTCTGCTGAAGACAATCCGGCTGCATCAGCTGCAGAAGAAGAAGTCCCACAAGTTGCCACTCCCCTGTCCCACCAAGAAGCAGTTCTCAAGGAGAACGTGATCGTGACCGATCCTCCTGCTCATCAAGTGGAGGTTGAACATCTTGAGGCTGCCACCAACAACACCACTGAAGCCACTAACGCTGTCATGGCTGAAGCTAATGTGGAGCCCTCACCAACAAAAGCACCAGAAGTCAGCGAAGCCACTGATCCCGCCACTTCTGTTCCTGAGTCTGCTGCCGGTCCCTAGTTCGACTATCATGTTGAGCACAGGCCTCAGGTATAGAAGCCAATCCCAAGATTGCCAAGGTTCCCAGGTCCTGCATCAGCACCTGGCTCCTTCAATATCAATGGCTTCAAAGCAGACAACACATTCTTCAACAGCTCCAGGAACCCCTACTCCAGGGAAAGAATATCATCTGATCGGTTCTGGAGTTATCCGCAGCGAAGCTATTACTCATGCGTTCTTTACAACCAAGGTCGCATCTTCCCAAACAAGCGCCTTGACATTGAAGCAATAGCTGGTCTGCCCTGTCTGGAAGAAGCTCTGGATTGCTTCAAAAAGGTTGGACTGCTGCCGTTCGTCACTGACCAAAAGCATTGGAATGAAGAGTTGCTGCTCCAATTCTATGCCACACTTCACAACCGCGGGTATAGCAGAGATCCGAAGACTTGGGTCCTGGAGTGGATGACAGGAAACGTTCATCACGAAGCCAAAGCCCTTGACATCATTGAGCTCACTGGTTTGCCCACTCCTGGTGATCTCTACGAGCATGGTTGTTAGCTTCATAGTGAAGGTATTGAGAGCATCTTTCAGAAGACTGAACCTAATATGAGTCAGATGCTCAGTATGATGAAGCCATTGCCCCAAGATGCTGCTTATCCCATGGAGTTCTTCGTTGAAGACCTTGAGTATCTGCCAAGAACCATTTATCACATCATAAGGCGAACTCTCTGGCCAATCAAAGGACATTCTCCCCATGCCAAGCTGGAAGGTGCAATGAAGACTTTGGTCTTCTACATTCTTCATGGAAAATCCTTCAATACACAGGATTTCTTCATTCGCCAACTTGCTGCATCTGGCTCTGATCTGTTTGGTTTGAAGTTCTACGCCCCTTGGGTGATGCGGCTGATCAAACTTCACTCCGCTATCTCATATCAGCCCTCGGCCCACAACCATCGGATCTTTTTGCCTAATGTGGATATGTCTATTGAAGCCATCTATCCTGAGCCTGCCAAGGAACCTCTCAGTCTTCAGAATGCAGAGCATCAAAGTTTCACTCAGAACGATGAAGGCATGGAAGCCGTAACTCGTGTGTATCCTTTGGCTGGCACTACACGTGCACCGCATCCTGCTCTCACTGAAGCCACTGACAGTACAACTGCTCCACGACCCAAGAAGCGCACTCGTGTTCTCAACGACCGAGAGCTTCTTATGGCTCTTCATCAGAAACAGGATAGGCATCATGACTGGCTGAAGCGTCAGATGCAAAGCCTCTTGGTGGATGTTAATCGCATTCACAATCTTGCCACCAAGAATGCTTTTGTTGCCCATGAAACCTCTCGCCGCACATGGAAAGGGCTAACGCTAATGTGTTCTGAAGATGATCTTCAAGAGGATGGCTTCACTAAGCGATTCAAGTTTCACTCCACACCTCCTCGAAGGGCAGTGCTGCGACGAACTCCATCCCTTGAAGACTCTGAGTTCTCTTCCTCTGCTGCAACTGTGAATGCCAGAGTGATCGAGGATGAAGACGATGCTACTTCACCGCCACCTCCTTCAGCACGCTTCGACTCAGCTCCAAGCTCTTCAGCACCGCCAAACACCACCAACGACCCTACTGCTTCACCTACTCCTCATGGGAACAAGTAGATGCTCTATGTCTTCAAACCTTTTTGGTCCTTACTAACAAAAGGGGGAGAAGCATACGAGGTTGATAGTCTTCAAGCGGGTCCATATGAGCGGGTGCTTTATATTTTGCTTCGTGCTTACAACTCTCGTTTTGCTACATTTGGTTCTTTGAGTTGTAACACTTAAACTCGATGGTCGTCTGCTACTTATCTACCACCTTGTGTTGCGATGATAAATTTTGCATGTGCGACGCTAAATTCCGCACTTAGATCATTCTGCAGACATCCATTTTCCATTATGCATGTCATTATCTTCATATACTTTCACATGCATAGTGGATTGTCATCATAAGTTGAAGTGGATCTCCACAAGTACAACCTGCCATGTGCATTTGCATTCCAAAAGCAAATTACTTATATGCACATCTTCACGGGGAGCCCTTGCAACTTATGAAGACAATTCCTTATCCTTTACAATTTCACAGATTATATTCCCCGTTGAAAACTTCAACTAGTTTGTCATCAATCACCAAAAAGGGGGAGATTGTAAGTGCATCTAGTGCCACCCCTAGTTGGTTTTGGAGTATTGACGACAAACCTAGTTGAGGGACTAATGTGTTTGTGAGAATTGCAGGATAACACAGGTAGAAGTCCCTCATTGATTCGGTTTTACTACCAGAGATGACCCCTAAAAATGTATGAAGACATTGAAGTCAAAGGTGGTATATGAAGATATTCACATTGAAGACTATGACAAGAGAAGACACTATATGAAGCCTATGGAGCTCGAAGACTTAGATCTTTCGTAGTTCTTTTTCTTTTGTGTTGAGTCATAGGAACCACCGTACTGTTAAGTGGGGTCCAAGAGAACCAGTCAGAATGACTGAAGTGATGCCTAAACCAAAAACCTATGTCTTCGAGTGAAGACTATGAGAGAGAATCTTGTCCAGAGTCGGACAAGTCAGCTTTGCTTGTAGCCCAAGTAAAGTTGTTGTGTGAGTTTGAAATCTGACCGTTGGAACACGTGTCAGTTCCTTAGTGACCCATGGTCATTTCGGACAAATCAGGTCGGGTTGCTAAGTGGCTATAAATAGCCCACCCCCTACAATAATAAATGGTTGGTTGCTCAGATTGAAAGTACGGCTTTTGTCGATTGAGAGCAACCCACCTCGAAGCCTTTGAGAGAGAATTCCTTGCAAGTATAAAGCCCTAACCACCAGAGCCAGAGAGAATTGGGCATCACTTAAGTCTTCTTGTCTGTGTGATCTGAAGACTTATTACACTTGAGGACTGTGCATCCTCCAGCCGGTTAGGCGTCGCGTTCTGAGCATCCAAGAGACATTGTGGGTTGCCGGTGAACGAAGTCTGTGAAGGTTTGGGAGTCTACCTTGAAGACTTACCAGAGTGATTGGGAGAGGTCTATGTGACCTTAGCTCAAGGAGAATACGGTGAGGACTGGGTGTCCTGAGCTTCGTGTTCAGGAATGGGTGTCCGGGACTGTGTGTCCTAAGGTTTAAATACCTAGACGTTCCAACCAGACGTACAGTTGTCACAGCAACTGGAACTGGTCCAACAAATCATTGTCTTCAACGAGTCACTGGTTTCATCTTCACTTCCCTTTACTTACTGTTACTCCTTGTGAAGTCATTGTATGTTTGCACTATCATTTGTCTTCACTGAGTGACTGCATGTTCTGTTTGGCTTCACAATATCTTCCTACCTGATCCTTACTACCTAGATGCTATTAGTCTTTGTGCTTTCACTTCATTGAATACTTGACTATGATTTGCCTGGTGTAGTCTACCTTTCGCTGCATGGTAATAGGTTTAATTTTATCGTTTGTCTTCAAAACTTCTATGTTCTGAAGACTTTCATAAAAATCGCCTATTCACCCCCCCCCCCTCTAGTCGATATAACGCACTTTCAATTCACTTATAGCTATGTCTTCTTGTTGAATCTTTTGAACTAAGTGAATGTGATCGGACCCTAACCTCTCTATGCTATCTATCTCAAACTCTATCTCTCCAAATCATATGCATTCTATTGAAACTGTCGAATGTCTTCTCTGTGTCCTTGTCAGCAGAAGATACAAAGACAAACCTTAAGTCCACCTTCAATGCTCATTCCTCCACATGAAACCCGGAGAAGTAGGAACGACCACCCGACAATCCAGGCATGCGTGGGACGTGGAACAAACCCCAAAATTCTGCATGATGGCCACGTGTTCCTCAGATGCGAATTGCCAGGGGCACCTATGTAATAACGCAGTGCCGCCCCTGTACCTATAAATACACACTACACGGCGGTCATTATCTCTTCTTCCACTCTCGCACGAACCCTAGCGCCACCGCTGGCCCTCGACGATGCTGGCGACGAAGCGCTTCGCTGCCGCAACCTCTCCGACGCCGTCTTCACGCTGACCGCGGACAACGTCCTCTCCGCCGTCGCCGTAGGTGTCCTCCGTCGCCAAGTTAGGGCACAGAAGATCGAACTACTCGGCCTCATCTTCCACTCCGTCTAGCAGTTCTTAGTGTGGTAAATAAAACTTCCTTTTTACGGCACCGTTGATCCTATGGCTTTGTCACTTTCTACCACAAGCAGTTTCTATTCGCACAAGTTAGATCTCTCTCATACTGCATCTCATAACATGCCTAGTATATTCACTTATGCTTCACAAAGTAGTTAGATTCCTCACTTGTACTGATCTCTGGATTCGTACAAATCTGGAACCAACTCCTTATCTATGAGTGAATGTCTTCGCACGATGAGGTCAATGTCTTCTAAACTGATTTATATTCAAAATCTTCTGAGAATGCATATGACCTCTTCCCCTTCCCTCGCACCTTAATGCTGTCACAGGTACATGTCCGTGGGAGAATCCCTTGGTTCTAATAGTCTGCATTCATTTGCAGAATTCTTACAGCATCATATAAATTCTCCCGAAGCAAGTTCATGTTTGTCCAGCAAGCGAAAATCTTTGAAGCCTTTGAACGTGTTGAAGCCTTTCAGTTTAAAGTTCATGGCTTCAGAGAAATCAGCAAGGAAGGGTGGCAGAAAGCGTCATGGAGAAACATCTAGAGATTTACCAGATGACCTCTCAGAACTGTACAAGACAGATCCTGAAGAGGATTACAATCAGCGCAAGACCCGAATCCAATGGATTCGAAGATATTGGGCAGAACAATGGTTCAAATAACGATTTGTAACCCAGGAATATGCTAAGAAAAATGCCATCAAGAGACCGTGGGGAGACATCCGATACAAGAATCTTCAACCCAGGTCCAGAGATGAAGCCATTGAACAAGGCTTCTATCCCTGCATGGTCTGTAGGCCACAGCCTGTTAATGCACACCCATCGTCACTACTATGGTGTCGTGACGACATTCTGTTCAAGCGCAACTTCCAGTTTGCCCAGAACTCAGCGAAGCAAAACAAGAAGACATTGGGACTAGACTTCAACCCTGGTCCCTCAGCTCCAAGGGCTGATGGCACACGAGATGCAGAACCCAATGTCGTCGGTCCTTTAATCAATCTTGAAGGCCTCATCACCCATATCTTGGTTCAAGGGACTGTAGTGAATGAGCCTGCAGCTAACGCTGAATCAGATGAAGCGCCTGCAGCACCGAAGCCAAAGAAGTTGAAGAAGCCTAAAGCTTCAAAGCCTGCCCCTTCACCAAAAATCTCACGGGCGAAGCCACTGGCAACTGTACCTCCTGAAGACAGTGTGCAGTCCGAAGATTTATCACGCATCTCCAAGCCCCAGAAGGTCAAGATGCCTCTACCACACACCGGCCAAGAGCTAACAGCTGCTACCATTCGGCGCATTGATGCCATTGATCTGTCAAGTGATGAAATCTTGCAGATGACGCTCTTGAGAAACTCATCAAGAGCAAAGAAGAAGAAGAAATCTTCAATGATCTGCCTCTCTTTGATGTAACAATCATCCACAACTTCATTGATGAATGGTTTGACATGCCAAACATCAGCTTCGACGATCTCCAACTACCCATTGGCCTTAGTGTCGCCTTCCATGGCGCCATTGCTTCAGAGTTAGCTATCGCCCAACGCATTGTTGAACTGAAGCAGAAGATTGACTTTGAGAAATCTCAATTCAAGAAGCATATGGCCAAGCTCAGCGTGCAAGACGTGAAGAATTTCAAGATTATGCTGCACAAGCTCAAGGAAGCCTTTCTAAAGAAACATGCAGAAGCTCAGGGTTCTCGTGAGCGCATGAAGGTCCTGGCTGATAGGTGTGTGCAAGCCTACAATGAGGCTGAGAAGCGCAAGGCCCTTGGGCGTCCTGGCATCGACCCCAGGATGGCTGCCAAGAAGCAGAAGAAGCCCGCTATGGCTGAACCTGAAGCACCAAGGCAGGAGGCAGATCCCCTTGTCTTCCCAACTAGCATGACTGGCCCGAAGCCAAAGGTCAGGTCAGCCGCTTCAGAACTGAAGAAGACCAGGACTGCTGAGGCTGAAGCAAGGAAGAGAAAACATCCTGAAGCCTCTGCTACTGCCCCCGCCAAGAAGAAACGAATGGCCAAGAAGGAACAGGCTGCTCCCACAGAGCCCTTGATTGTAGAACCCATTTCCATGGTTCACCCCGATGCCGATCCACAAGAACGTCAACTGACTGTCCATGAGTCTGCTTTCACAGAGGCTCATGAAGCTGAACACTTTCTAGCAGCTGATCCCATCGCTGCTGAAGACATTGGTCATCATGACCATGTTGAAGATGATGCAGCCCTTCCTCAGCTAGAACACCAACAGGTATCATCGCCTATGCTAACGCACAGCAAACTCATCAGCATTGGTCGTCCACTGACGCCAATTGCACAGGATGCTTCATGGGCGGATCACTCACAAGAGAATGAAGACCTTGAGGCCCAGCCAACAGCAACTCCACAGGCGTCACCCGCATCGCGCAGGCTTCGCAAAGGTCCAAGGCCTCAAGTCTCTGCTGAAGACAATCCGGCTGCATCAGCCGCAGAAGAAGAAGTCCCACAAGTTGCCACTCCCCTGTCCCACCAAGAAGCAGTTCTCGAGGAGAACGTGATCGTGACCGATCCTCCTGCTCGTCAAGTGAAGGTTAAACATCTTGAGGCTGCCACCAACAACACCACTGAAGCCACTAATGATGTCATGGCTGAAGCTAATGTGGAGCCCTCACCAACAAAAGCACCAGAAGTCAGCGAAGCCACTGATCCCGCCACTTCTGTTCCTGAGTCTGCTGCCGGTCCCTAGTTCGACTATCTTGTTAAGCACAGGCCTCAGGTACAGAAGCCAATCCCAAGATTGCCAAGGTTCCCAGGTCCTGCATCAGCACCTGGCTCCTTCAATATCAATGGCTTCAGAGAAGACAACACATTCTTCAACAGCTCCAAGAACCCCTACTCCAGGGAAAGAATATCATCTGATCGGTTCTGGAGTTATCCGCAGCGAAGCTATTACTCATGCGTTCTTTACAACCAAGGTCGCATCTTCCCACACAAGCGCCTTGACATTGAAGCAATAGCTGGTCTGCCCTGTCTGGAAGAAGCTCTGGATTGCTTCAAAGAGGTTGGACTGCTGCCGTTCGTCACTGACCAAGAGCATTGGAATGAAGAGTTGCTGCTCCAATTCTATGCCACACTTCACATCCGCGGGTATAGCAGAGATCCGAAGACTTGGGTCCTGGAGTGGATGACAGGAAACGTTCATCACGAAGCCAAAGCCCTTGACATCATTGAGCTCACTGGTTTGCCACTCCTGGCGATCTCTACGAGCATGGCTGTTAGCTTCATAATGAAGCTATTGAGAGCATCTTTTAGAAGACTGAACCTAATATGAGTCAGATGCTCAGTATGATGAAGCCATTGCCCCAAGATGCTGCTTATCCCACGGAGTTCTTCGTTGAAGACCTTGAGTATCTGCCAAGAACCATTTATCACATCATAAGGCGAACTCTCTGGCCAATCAAAGGACATTCTCCCCATGCCAAGCTGGAAGGTGCAATGAAGACTTTGGTCTTCTACATTCTTCATGGAAAATCCTTCAATACACAGGATTTCTTCATTCGCCAACTTGCTGCATCTGGCTCTGATCTGTTTGGTTTGAAGTTCTACGCCCCTTGGGTGATGCGGCTGATCAAACTTCACTCCGCTATCTCATATCAGCCCTCGGCCCACAACCATCGGATCTTTTTGCCTGATGTGGATATGTCTATTGAAGCCATCTATCCTGAGCCTGCCAAGGAACCTCTCAGTCTTCAGAATGCAGAGCATCAAAGTTTCACTCAGAACGATGAAGGCATGGAAGTCGTAACTCGTGTGTATCCTTTGGCTGGCACTACACGTGCACCGCATCCTGCTCTCACTGAAGCCACTGACAGTACAACTGCTCCACGACCCAAGAAGCGTCAGATGCAAAGCCTCTTGGTGGATGTTAATCGCATTCGCAATCTTGCCACCAAGAATGCTTTTTTTGCCCATGAAACCTCTCGCCGCACATAGAAAGGGCTAACGCTAATGTGTTCTGAAGATGATCTTCAAGAGGATGGCTTCACTAAGCGATTCAAGTTTCACTCCACACCTCCTCGAAGGGCAGTGCTGCGACGAACTCCATCCCTTGAAGACTCTGAGTTCTCTTCCTCTGCTACAACTGTGAATGCCAGAGTGATCGAGGATGAAGACGATGCTACTTCACCGCCACCTCCTTCAGCACGCTTCGACTCAGCTCCAAGCTCTTTAGCACCGCCAAACACCACCACCGACCCTACTGCTTCACCTACTCCTCATGGGAACGAGTAGATGCTCTATGTCTTCAAACCTTTTTGGTCCTTACTGACAAAAGGGGGAGAAGCATATGAGGTTGATAGTCTTCAAGCGGGTCCATATGAGCGGGTGCTTTATATTTTGCTTCGTGCTTACAACTCTCGTTTTGCTACATTTGGTTCTTTGAGTTGTAACACTTAAACTCGATGGTCGTCTGCCACTTATCTACCACCTTGTGTTGCGATGATAAATTTTGCATGTGCAACGATAAATTCCGCACTTAGATCATTCTGTAGACGTCCATCTTCCATTATGCATGTCATTATCTTCATATACTTTCACATGCATAGTGGATTGCAATCATAAGTTGAAGTGGATCTCCACAAGTACAACCTGCCATGTGCATTTGCATTCCAAAAGCAAATTACTTATATGCACATCTTCAGGGGGAGCCCTTGCAGCTTATGAAGACAATTCCTTATCCTTTACAATTTCACAGATTATATTCCCCGTTGAAAACTTCAACTAGTTTGTCATCAATCACCAAAAAGGGGGAGATTGTAAGTGCATCTAGTGCCACCCCTAGTTGGTTTTGTAGTATTGACGACAAACCTAATTGAGGGACTAATGTGTTTGTGAGAATTGCAGGATAACACAGGTAGAAGTCCCTCATTGATTCGGTTTTACTACCAGAGATGACCCCTAAAAATGTATGAAGACATTGAAGTCAAAGGTGGAATATGAACATATTCACATTGAAGACTATGACAAGAGAAGACACTATATGAAGCCTATGGTGCTCGAAGACTTAGATCTTTCGTAGTTCTTTTTCTTTTGTGTTGAGTCATAGGAACCACTTTACTGTTAAGTGGGGTCCAAGAGAACCAGTCAGAATGACTGAAGTGATGCCTAAACCAAAAACCTATGTCTTCGAGTGAAGACTATGAGAGCGGGTCTTGTCCAGAGTCGGACAAGTCAGCTTTGCTTGTAGCCCAAGTAAAGTTGCCGTGTGAGTTTGAAATCTGACCGTTGGAACACGTGTCAGTTCCTTAGTGACCCAGGGTCATTTCGGACAAATCAGGTCGGGTTGCCAAGTGGCTATAAATAGCCCACCCCCTACAACCATAAATGGTTGGCTGCTCAGATTGAAAGTACGGCTTTTGTCGTTTGAGAGCAACCCACCTCGAAGCCTTTGAGAGAGAATTCCTTGCGACGATAAAGCCCTAACCACCAGAGCCAGAGAGAATTGGGCATCACTTAAGTCTTCTTGTCTGTGTGATCTGAAGACTTATTACTCTTGAGGACTGTGCATCCTCCAGCCGGTTAGGCGTCGCGTTCTGAGCATCCAAGAGACATTGTGGATTGCCGGTGAACGAAGTCTGTGAAGGTTTGGGAGTCTACCTTGAAGACTTACCAGAGTGATTGGGAGAGGTCTATGTGACCTTAGCTCAAGGAGAATACGGTGAGGACTGGGTGTCCTGAGCTGCGTGTTCAGGACTGGGTGTCCAGGACTGTGTGTCCTAAGGTTTAAATACCTAGCCGCTCCAACCAGACGTACAGTTGTCACAGCAACTGGAACTGGTCCAACAAATCATTGTCTTCAACGAGTCACTGGTTTCATCTTCACTTCCCTTTACTTACTGTTACTCCTTGTGAAGTCATTGTATGTTTGCACTATCATTTGTCTTCACTGAGTGACTGTGTGTTCTGTTTGGCTTCACAATATCTTCCTACCTGATCCTTACTACCTAGCTGCTATTAGTCTTTGTGCTTGAACTTCATTGAATACTTGACTATGATTTGCCTGGTGTAGTCTACCTTTCGCTGCATGGTAATAGGTTTAATTTTATCGTTTGTCTTCAAAACTTCTATGTTCTGAAGACTTTCATAAAAATCGCCTATTCACCCCCCTCTAGTCGATATAACGCACTTTCAATTCACTTATAGCTATGTCTTCTTGTTGAATCTTTTGAACTAAGTGAATGTGATCGGACCATAACCTCTCTATGCTATCTATCTCAAACTCTATCTCTCCAAATCATATGCATTCTATTGAAACTGTCGAATGTCTTCTCTGCGTCCTTGTCAGCAGAAGATACAAAGACAAACCTTAAGTCCACCTTCAATGCTCATTCCTCCACATGAAACCCGGAGAAGTAGGAACGAGCACCCGACAATCCAGGCATGTGTGGGACGTGGAACAAACCCCAAAATTCTGCACGATAGCCACGTGTTCCTCAGATGCGAATCGCCAGGGGCACCTGTGTAATAACGCAGTGCCGCCCCTATACCTATAAATACACACTTCACGGTGGTCATTATCTCTTCTTCCACTCTCGCACGAACCCTAGCGCCATCGCTAGCCCTCGACGACGCTGGCGACGAAGCGCTTCGCTGCCGCAACCTCTCCGACGCCGTCTTCACGCTGACCGCGGACAACGTCCTCTCCACCGTCGCCGTAGGTGTCCTCCGTCGCCAAGTTAGGGCACGGAAGATCGAACTGCTCGGCCTCATCTTCCACTCCATCTAGCAGTTCTTAGTGTGGTAAATAAAACTTCCTTTTTACGGCACCGTTGATCCTATGGCTTTGTCACTTTCTACCACAAGCAGTTTCTATTCCCACAAGTTAGATCTCTCTCATACTGCATCTCATAACATGCCTAGTATATTCACTTATGCTTCACAAAGTAGTTAGATTCCTCACTTGTACTGATCTCTGGATTCGTACAAATCTGGAACCAACTCCTTATCTATGAGTGAATGTCTTCGCACGATGAGGTCAATGTCTTCTAAACTGATTTATATTCAAAATCTTCTGAGAATGCATATGACCTCTTCCCCTTCCCTCGCACCTTAATGCTGTCACAGGTACATGTCCGTGGGAGAATCCCTTGGTTCTCATAGTCTGCATTCATTTGCAGAATTCTTACAACATCATATAAATTCTCCCGAAGCAAGTTCCTGTTTGTCCAGCAAGCGAAAATCTTTGAAGCCATTGAACATGTTGAAGCCTTTCAGTTTAAAGTTCATGGCTTCAGAGAAATCAGCAAGGAAGGGTGGCAGAAAGCGTCGTGGAGAAACATCTAGAGATCTGCCAGATGACCTCTCAGAACTGTACAAGACAGATCCTGAAGAGGATTACAATCAGCGCAAGACCCGAATCCAATGGATTCGAAGATATTGGGCAGAACAATGGTTCAAATACCGATTTGTAACCCAGGAATATGCTGAGAAAAATGCCATCAAGAGACCGTGGGGAGACATCCTATACAAGAATCTTCAACCCAGGTCCAGAGATGAAGCCATTGAACAAGGCTTCTATCCCTGCATGGTCTGTAGGCCACAGCCTGTTGATGCACACCCATCGTCACTACTATGGTGTCGTGACGACATTCTGGTCAAGCGCAACTTCTAGTTTGCCCAGAACTCAGCGAAGCAAAACAAGAAGACATTGGGACTAGACTTCAACCCTGGTCCCTCAGCTCCAAGGGCTGATGGCACACGAGATGCGGAACCCAATGTCGTCGGTCCTTTCTACAACCTTGAAGGCCTCATCACCCATATCTTGGTTCAAGGGACTGCAGTGAATGAGCCTGCAGCTGACGCTGAATCAGATGAAGCGCCTGCAGTGCCGAAGCCAAAGAAGTTGAAGAAGCCTAAAGCTTCAAAGCCTGCCCCTTCACCAAAAATCTCACGGGCGAAGCCAATGGCAACTGCACCTCCTAGAGACAGTGTGCAGTCCGAAGATTTATCACGCATCTCCAAGCCCCAGAAGGTCAAGATGCCTCTGCCACACATCGGCCAAGAGCTAACAGCTACTGCCATTCTTTGCATTGATGCCATTGATCTGTCAAGTGATGAAATCTTGCAGATGACGCTCTTGAGCAACTCATCAAGAGCAAAGAAGAAGCAGAAATCTTCAATGATCTGCCTCTCTTTGATGTAACAATTATCCACAACTTCATTGATGAATGGTTTGACACGCCAAACATCAGCTTCGACGATCCCCAACTACCCATTGGCCTTAGTGTCGCCTTCCATGGCGCCATTGCTTCAGAGTTAGCTATCGCCCAGCGCATTGTTGAACTAAAGCAGAAGATTGACTTTGAGAAATCTCAGTTCAAGAAGCATATGTCCAAGCTCAGCGTGCAAGACGTGAAGAATTTCAAGATTATGCTGTAAGAGCTCAAGGAAGCCTTTCTAAAGAAACGTGCAGAAGCTCAGGGTTCTCGTGAGCGCATGAAGGTCCTGGCTGATAGGTGTGTGCAAGCCTACAATGAGGCTGAGAAGCACAAGGCCCTTGGGCATCCTGGCATCGACCCCAGGATGGCTGCCACGAAGCAGAAAAAGCCCGCTATGGCTGAACCTGAAGCACCAAGGCAGGAGGCAGATCCCCTTGTCTTCCCAACTAGCATGACTGGCCCGAAGCCAAAGGTCAGGTCAACTGCTTCAGAATAAAGAAGACCAGGACTGCTGAGGCTGAAGCAAGGAAGAGAAAACATCCTGAAGCCTCTGCTACTGCCCCTGCCAAGAAGAAAAGAATGACCAAGAAGGAACGGGCTGCTCCCACAGAGCCCTTGATTGTTGAACCCATTTCCATGGTTCACCCCGACGCCGATGCACAAGAACGTCAACTGACTGTCCATGAGCCTGCTTTCACAGAGGCTCATGAAGCTGAAGACTTTCCAGCAGCTGATCCCATCGCTGCTGAAGACATTGGTCATCATGACCATGTTGAAGATGATGCAGCCCTTCCTCAGCTAGAACACCAACAGGTATCATCGCCTGTTCTAACGCACAGCGAACTCATCAGCATTGGTCGTCCACTGACGCCAATTGCACAGGGTGCTTCATGGGCGGATCGCCCACAAGAGAATGAAGACCTTGAGGCCCAGCCAACAGCAACTCCACGGGCGTCACCCGCATTGCGCAGGCTTCGCAAAGGTCCAAGGCCTCAAGTCTCTGCTGAAGACAATCCGGCTGCATCAGCTGCAGAAGAAGAAGTCCCACAAGTTGCCACTCCCCTGTCCCACCAAGAAGCAGTTCTCGAGGAGAACGTGATCATGACCGATCCTCCTGCTCGTCAAGTGGAGTTGAACATCTTGAGGCTGCCACCAACAACACCACTGAAGCCACTGATGATGTCATGGCTGAAGCTAATGTGGAGCCCTCACCAACAAAAGCACCAGAAGTCAGCGAAGCCACTGATCCCGTCACTTCTGTTCCTGAGTCTGCTGCTGGTCCCTAGTTCGACTATCATGTTGAGCACAGGCCTCAGGTACAGAAGCCAATCCCAAGATTGCCAAGGTTCCCAGGTCCTGCATCAGCACCTGGCTCCTTCAATATCAATGGCTTCAGAGCAGACAACACATTCTTCAACAGCTCCAGGAACCCCTACTCCAGGGAAAGAATATCATCTGATCGGTTCTGGATTTATCCGCGGCGAAGCTATTACTCATGCGTTCTTTACAACCAAGGTCGCATCTTCCCACACAAGCGCCTTGACATTGAAGCAATAGTTGGTCTGCCCTGTCTGGAAGAAGCTCTGGATTGCTTCAAAGAGGTTGGACTGCTGCCGTTCGTCACTGACCAAGAGCATTGGAATGAAGAGTTGCTGCTCCAATTCTATGCCACACTTCACATCCGCGGGTATAGCAGAGATCCAAAGACTTGGGTCCTGGAGTGGATGACAGGAAACTTTCATCACGAAGCCAAAGCCCTTGACATCATTGAGCTCACTGGTTTCCCCACTCCTGGCGATCTCTACGAGCATGGCTGTTAGCTTCATAGTGAAGCTATTGAGAGCATCTTTCAGAAGACTGAACCTAATATGAGTCAGATGCTCAGTATGATGAAGCCATTGCCCCAAGATGCTGCTTATCCCACGGAGTTCTTCGTTGAAGACCTTGAGTATCTGCCAAGAACCATTTATCACATCATAAGGTGAACTCTCTGGCCAATCAAAGGACATTCTCCCCATGCCAAGCTGGAAGGTGCAATGAAGACTTTGGTCTTCTACATTCTTCATGGAAAATCCTTCAATACACAGGATTTCTTCATTCGCCAACTTGCTGCATCTGGCTCTGATCTGTTTGGTTTGAAGTTCTACGCCCCTTGGGTGATGCGGCTGATCAAACTTCACTCTGCTATCTCATATCAGCCCTCGGCCCACAACCATCGGATGTTTTTGCCTGATGTGGATATGTCTATTGAAGCCATCTATCCTGAGCCTGCCAAGGAACCTCTCAGTCTTGAGAATGCAGAGCATCATAGTTTCACTCAGAACTTTGAAGGCATGGAAGCCGTAACTCATGTGTATCCTTTGGCTGGCACTACACGTGCACCGCATCCTGCTCTCACTGAAGCCACTGACAGTACAACTGCTCCACGACCCAAGAAGCGCACTCGTGTTCTCAACGATCGAGAGCTTCTTATGGCTCTTCATCAGAAACAGGATAGGCATCATGACTGGCTGAAGCGTCAGATGCAAAGCCTCTTGGTGGATGTTAATCGCATTCGCAATCTTGCCACCAAGAATGCTTTTGTTGCCCATGAAACCTCTCGCCGCACATGGAAAGGGCTAACGCTAATGTGTTCTGAGGATGATCTTCAAGAGGATGGCTTCACTGAGCGATTCAAGTTTCACTCCACACCTCCTCGGAGGGCAGTGCTGCGACGAACTCCATCCCTTGAAGACTCTGAGTTCTCTTCCTCTGCTGCAACTGTGAATGCCAGAGTGATCAAGGATGAAGACGATGCTACTTCACCGCCACCTCCTTCATCACGCTTCGACTCTGCTCCAAGCTCTTCAGCACCGCCAAACACCACCAACGACCCTGCTGCTTCACCTACTCCTCATGGGAACGAGTAGATGCTCTATGTCTTCAAACCTTTTTGGTCCTTACTGACAAAAGGGGGAGAATCATATGAGGTTAATAGTCTTCAAGCGGGTCCATATGAGCGGGTGCTTTATATTTTGCTTCATGCTTACAACTCTCGTTTTGCTACATTTGGTTCTTTGAGTTGTAACACTTAAACTCGATGGTCGTCTGCTACTTATCTACCACCTTGTGTTGCAATGATAAATTCCGCATGTGCGACGATAAATTCCGCACTTAGATCATTCTACAGACGTCCATTTTCCATTATGCATGTTATCATCTTCATATACTTTCACATGCATAGTGGATTGTCATCATAAGTTGAAGTGGATCTCCACAAGTACAACCTGCCATGTGCATTTGCATTCCAAAAGCAAATTACTTATATGCACATCTTCAGGGGGAGCCCTTGCAACTTATGAAGACAATTCCTTATCCTTTACAATTTCACAGATTATATTCCCCGTTGAAAACTTCAACTAGTTTGTCATCAATCACCAAAAAGGGGGAGATTGTAAGTGCATCTAGTGCCACCCCTAGTTGGTTTTGGAGTATTGACGACAAACCTAGTTGAGGGACTAATGTGTTTGTGAGAATTGCAGGATAACACAGGTAGAAGTCCCTCATTGATTCGGTTTTACTACCAGAGATGACCCCTAAATATGTATGAAGACATTGAAGTCAAAGGTGGTATATGAAGATATTCACATTGAAGACAATGACAAGAGAAGACACTATATGAATCCTATGGAGCTCCAAGACTTAGATCTTTCGTAGTTCTTTTTCTTTTGTGTTGAGTCATAGGAACCACCGTACTGTTAAGTGGGGTCCAAGAGAACCAGTCAGAATGACTGAAGTGATGCCTAAACCAAAAACCTATGTCTTCAAGTGAAGACTATGAGAGCGAATCTTGTCGAGAGTCGGACAAGTCAGCTTTGCTTGTAGCCCAAGTAAAGTTGCCGTGTGAGTTTGAAATCTGACCGTTGGAACATGTGTCAGTTCCTTAGTGACCCAGGGTTATTTCGGACAAATCAGGTCGGGTTGCCAAGTGGCTATAAATAGCCCACCCCCTACAACCATAAATGGTTGGCTGCTCAGATTGAAAGTATGGCTTTTGTCGTTTGAGAGCAACCCACCTCGAAGCCTTTGAGAGAGAATTCCTTGCGAGGATAAAGCCCTAACCACCAGAGCCATAGAGAATTGGGCATCACTTAAGTCTTCTTGTCTGTGTGATCTGAAGACTTATTACACTTGAGGACTGTGCATCCTCCAGCCGGTTAGGCGTCGCGTTCTGAGCATCCAAGAGACATTGTGGATTGCCGGTGAACGAAGTGTGTGAAGGTTTGGGAGTCTACCTTGAAGACTTACCAGAGTGATTGGGCGAGGTCTGTGTGACCTTAGCTCAAGGGGAATATGGTGAGGACTGGGTGTCCTGAGCTGCGTGTTCAGGACTGGGTGTCCGGGACTGTGTGTCCTAAGGTTTAAATACCTAGCCACCCTAACCAGACGTACAGTTGTCACAGCAATTGGAACTGGTCCAACAAATCATTGTCTTCAGCGAGTCACTGGTTTCATCTTCCCTTCCCTTTACTTGCTGTTACTCCTTGTGAAGTCATTGTATGTTCGCACTATCTTTTGTCTTCACTGAGTGACTGCATGTTCTGTGTGGCTTCACAATATCTTCCTACCTGATCCTTACTACATTGCTGCTATTAGTCATTGTGCTTTCACTCTATTGGATACTTGACTATGGCTTGCCTAGTGTAGTCTACCTTCCGCTGCAGGATAATAGGTTTATTTCTATCATTTCTCTTCATAACTTCCACGTTTTGAAGACTTTCATAAAAATTGCCTATTCACCCCCCCTGTAGTCGATATAACGCACTTTCAGTGCGCGCGCGAGAAGTCCACATATCATGGGGGATAGTAAGCGAGGCACAGAGACACAATGTTCGAGAGAGAAACCAATTGATAGATTATGATAAGATCGAGTTGTCACCCTTCTATTGTCATTGTTGGGGTGGGGGAGGGGGAGGGAGAGGGAGAGAAAGACGTATCGAGAGTGTGCGCGGTAGGCATAGAGGCACAACTGGCGAGTGTGTGTGTATGTGTGTGTGTGTGTGTGTTTGAAAGAGGAGTAGGTAGATTACTATCAAGATCGAGGGGCCGCCTACTCCTTCGGTGTTGGGTAGTGTGTGTGTGTGTGTTCGAGAGAGAAGCCAGTTGATAGATTAGTATCAAGATCGAGGTGTCACCCTACTCCTTCGGTGTTGGGAAGTGTGTGTGTTTGGTTGTGTGGGTGTGGGTGTGTGTGTCCGGGGGGGGGGCAGTGACAATTACATATCCCTACTCTTATAGAAAATAGAGTTGGTGATGATGGTGTTCCTACCATCCTGCAATATAGGCCATCCGATTTATACCCGATGGATAGGAAGGAAACTGTGGCAATTTTGCAAAAAGATACCCACACCCCTCTCCGCATTTGCAAATAAGGCATTCCCTCGTTCATCCTTTTCTCCCACAAGATAAACTACTCATACAAATGCATCTTGATGTTCGGTGCAACGCATGGGCATCTTGCTAGTAGGGAGAAGGAGTTTGTGTGACACATATATGGCTATATTAAGGGATAGGTAGATAGCATTTGTGCGAGGCATACTTAAAGCATCACGAAGATAAACAAAATTGTGTGCATGCAAGTGCCAGAAAAATGAAGTGAGAAACAATGTGTGTGTGTGCGCGTGTGTGTGAGAGAGAGAGAGAGGGAGGGAGGGAGAGAGAGAGAGAGCGAAATCTCAAAACAAAAGTGCTCTGCTGGAATCCCATTTTATGTATTCATATGGTTCCGGAACTCGAGTTAACCTTAGGCATATGTGTGAGAGGCATTATTATACTTTGAGACATTAGTGGCTGCGGGTGGGTGGAATTAAAGGGGTGGGCGTGTTCGGCAGAGAGAGCGTGTGTGTTTCTATGTGAGAGACTTGTAGGACGGGTTAGAAAGACGAATTCTAACCTTGACGAAGGGAGAGAAATACACAAAGTGCGTGTGTGTGATTCCGATGCCCACAGGGAAATGAGATATGTATGTGTGTGTGAGAGATTGCACAATTCATTCACGTATCACTATCTAGCGACCGTGGACGTGCATCGCTTGAACATAAATTAATATCTACTTCGTATCGTGGCCAAAGGTACAATATCGATTCAACGCTATAAAGATTGGACACTCACATATCACATTTTTTTTCTATTTAAATAAACCTTTTTAGTTGTGCATGCCAAAGTTACAGTGATGTTTCTTCAAACAACCAATGTAGCTATCATGTACATGCACCATTGTTACTCTTGCATTCAAAATCATTAGTCTTGTATGATTTAAGGTTCTATTATGAAGTAATATATGTAATATTCATATATGAATTCAATGGATACGTAATTTATGAAATGGGGGCTATGTAATCATATGAGGTAACACTTTTAAGTAGCGGACTACAATATCGATTTCTTTTTGTGCGCCTCTACACTAACACGTCAATGCATTATGTTTAAAGTAAATAACCAATTGCACTAAATTATCTATTTACACGATAAATACATAGGCTGAGTGTTTGCTCCCTTTTTTGGGAAGGCGCCACTACAGCCGTACGATTGGTCGCGCCCGTGTGAACGTCCAAGTTATCGGTGCATCATCCCGAGTTATTGTATTTTTTTTAGGGTGAACTTCACACCAGTTATTAACTGCTGACACGTGCCCCGTGTACACAGTCTCGCATGACCTTCCCGCTAGCACGGTCCAAAATTAGTTGAAACTGGATACGAATGATCCCGCGGGCGGCAAAATCTCCCGCCTCCTTCTAAAATTTCCTCCACCTTAGTCTTAGCATGTGAAATTCCCCTTTTGTCCTTGGTGCACGGAAACCAACAGTTACAATACCGCCCTCATCTACATAATAGGTCGGGGCTGCTTTGGTAACTTCTGGTTCCCCCCACTACACGACACCCCCATTTCCTCTCCCCCTCCTGCAAAACGACTAACTCCACAGCACCAGAGCATCTCACATCACGCCGTCCGTACTTCATCGGCCTTTCTCCCCTCCCCTCTCAAAACCCTAGACTGCTCATCCACTGGCGAACCAGAGCCCATTCACTGCCAGCAGCGTCCACCTCGCCGGATCTGCTTCTGCGGCCGCATCTAACCCTCCCACCTCCCCTAGAAACAAGTAGACTGCTCATCCACCACTTTACCACAGCCCATTCAGTGCCGGCCTTGTCCACGGCGCCGGATCTGCTTCGCCGGTACTCTCGTCAACTGCAGCGCATCTGCAGCGGCTCATTCGTACTCCCCACCGGAGATGCTTCGTCCCCCCCCCCCCCCGGAGCCGCCCCACCGACGCCCCCGTCTACAGCCTCTGATCCTCTTCGCCGACACCTTCCTCAACCCTACCAGAGCCGCTTCACCGACACCATCGTCAACCCCACCGGAGTAGCTTTGCCTATACCATTTTCAACCCTACCGGGGCCGCTTTGCCAACTCACAAGTCCACGGCCTCAGATCCGCTTCCTCGCACCCTCATCCAATCTACCGGAGCAGCTTCGCACGCCCCGTCCATGGCCGCTGATCCACATCGTGGACACCATCCTTAACCCAACCACCAGAGCAGCTTCACCTACGCCCTCGTCCATGGCCACAGATCCGCTTCACCCACACCGTAGTCCACCCTACCGGAGCCGCTCCACAAACACCCTACTCCACGGTTCTAGATCTCCTTATCGGACCCCGACAGCCAACGCAACGTCATCACCCTTGATGTTTCTAACCTGATTCCCACTGTCTGGCAAGATGCCAAGCACCCGCCATGGCCTAGGTACTTGTCACCTTTAAACCCGTCCAGCATCACTTGCCCGATGTACTTCAAATATACTAACAGGTCATTGTTACCTGTTATGAAGCTGGCAAAAACTACAAGGACGATGTTTCTTCTGGATCTAACATCTTGGCCAACCAAGATCCTGGACCGAGGCATTGCTATGATCTTGTAAGCGTGTCTCTCTCTCTTGTATTGTTCTATTCCTGCCAGCGTGCTTTGCTAGGATTTTCGACCAGTAATCCCTTTGTGCAGACAATGATTTCTACTACTGGCTGCTAAATTAGATATGTAGATGTCATACATGATACTACCTCGTACCTCCGTTCCTAAATATAAGTCTTTCTAGAGATTCCACTATAGGCTACATACGGAGCAAAATGAGTAAATCTACAATCGAAAATGCATCTATATACATCTGTATGTGGTCCATACCAGAATCTCTACATAGACATATATTTAGGAACAGAGGCAGTACATTACAAAAAATCGTAGGTGGCATGTAGGAATTCCAGTACACTACATTAGGCTCCCTTAGACTGCCTGCTACTCCAGCACACAGAGTCATGGCTAGTTTATGCTACGTACACAATCATTAATTGGTGGTTTAAATATGCGCAAGGGATATGCAATGTATTATCATGTAGAGATGTCTGAAATTAGCCGTGTCAACTTGCAGATAGGGTTACACAATGAAAAAGTACAAGATGTATGTGGCAATTTCATGGAACATCGCAAAAAAAGGAGAGCCAGCAGTGAGCCTATACAGTGTGCTATGGTATGTCA
This sequence comes from Triticum dicoccoides, assembly GCF_002162155.2. Classification (NCBI taxonomy): domain Eukaryota; kingdom Viridiplantae; phylum Streptophyta; class Magnoliopsida; order Poales; family Poaceae; genus Triticum; species Triticum dicoccoides. The sequence goes on from NC_041384.1 coordinate 379,940,017, forward strand.
CTCCTCCATTGCAATCATCATGACATGTTTGTATGTCAGTTCTATTGGCCAAGTTTCTTAGGGACAGTTATTACGAGTTATCCTAAGAAAATAAGCACCTGTGAATATAAGCTCCATGTAATAAGCCAACCAGTTCTTTTCATTGCATTTTCAGCTTATCTTTGGTATGATTAGTGAAAAGTCTAGATTGCATTATATTTTTTCATTTTGCTGCCCATATGAAAATTAATTTGACTTGCAAACATCACAAATTGAACCTAGTGCAGTAATTAATATGATAGGAAAACAGACCTTCACTATTTTCTCAAAATGCAAATACAAATATACCATCTACTTGGCACAATCTACTTTGGTCAATGTTTTCCATAGAGATCCCATTGCCTAATTTAAACGAAAAACACATGACTCGCATTTAAATGAAAAATAATTATTTATTGAAATTTGATGGTCCAAGTGGCTGGTTATTATCATATAGCAGCACCACCTGAAAGCAACATATAGCAGCAGCAGCTCGTAGCAACTCATCACACAGCAGCAGTAGTGTGCAATTCATCATATACCAACAGGAGCTCATAGCAATTCATCATATAGCAGCAGCGGGAGCAGCTCATAGCAATTCATCATATAGTAGCAGCAGGCGCAACTCATAGCAATTCATCATATAGCATCAGCAGGAGCAGCTCATAGCAATTCATCATACAGCAGCAGCAGGAGCAGCTTATAGCAACTCATCATATAGCAGCAACAATAGCTCATAGCAATTCATCATATAGCAGCAGCAGCTCGTAGCAATTCATCATATAGCAGCAGCAAGAGTAGCTCATAGCAATGCATCATATAGCAGCAGCAGAAGCAGCTCATAGCAATTCATCGTATAGTGGATCAGAATGAAAATTTGGCAAAAAATAGAGGAGATCCTCACCTTGTTGGATGAGCTCATCCTTCAACAGCACCTCAAGGCTACGGCCTGGGAGGTGGGGAGGGGGAATTAGGTGCCCTCTACCGCAGTCTGGCACCAGCCGTAGTTGTGCAGCGCCTGCCGTAGTAGTGCATTGGACGAACCACAGTGGAGCAGCTGCTGGAGACCATGAGAATGAGGGGCGGCACCAGAGGGAGGAGCAGCCAGGGAGATTTGCCCCTACCCGCCGGCCATGTAGCCTAGCTGGACAGAGCATCATCGAGGACCAGGCCAGATGGGACCAGTGGCGACGGCTTGCTAGAGGAACCCTAGTGCTGCAGGCAGTGTATCGAGGTAGAGGGAAAGGGGAGAGGAGATGCAAGCAGGAAGGGCAATGAACACTTGCGTGTTTGTTTTTACTTGAGGGTGAGGTGTGACACGGGCGTCACCAGTTGCATTTTGAGTGTAATATAGGTAGACAACAGAGTCATTTCACTATTCCCCTTCCCTTTAATTTTTAGTGAGGTTCTACCCGAAACACCCCCTCCAAAGCAAAATTAGTTAAGCCCAAGCCCATAACTCAAAAATGACTTCTTTACATCTTTTATGGCTTATTCTGACAATAAGCCTTGAAAAGGCAGAATAGAACTGGCCCTTAACCTGCAATTCAATTGTGCGTGGAATGACGAATCACTCCTGCCTGCTATAGTGTACATTTAGGCATCATCATACATGGCATAACCTAATACATGTGCATTCCATTGTAGAATCTGGAATATGCAATGTTTATGTTAGTTCATATGTTGCACATGATGTTTAAATGCCCCTTAAATCTGGTCAGTCAAGTGATGGTCTTTAAGCCTCCTTCTTTGCTTCTTTTCTTGATATGTAAGATTTGCTCACACATCTGTTCAATTGCTTGTCTGCATCAGCCAGCCATACTAGGACTGTTTCCTTTGATTACTTGTTGTTCTTGACCTAACACTCTAACAGAGCTTGTCAATGATTTAAACACTAAGGGCTGCTGTAGTGGGGCCTTTTCTAACTCATAGGTGACATAAAGGTTTGGCTGTACACTAAAGTAGGCTCTCCAAGAGTACCTGGAGATCCAGTTCGAAGGTATGACTAGTTTTTACATAGTGCAGACATAGTAAATGCTCATTTCATTGTGTGCAAGTGCAAGAGATGCGACATGTTTCATTATGTGGTGTTGTTTTGTTATATTCTCATCCTTTTGTGTTCATAGACTGGAAAGTATGCATATTTATCTTCCAAGGAGACGAGTAACTAGTTTGTGTCACCTTGCAGAGGGGGTGCAATGAAGATAAGATTGAGGATTTCCAAGTACAAGATGTTAGGAAGGAGCCTTGCAAGAGAAGTAGGAGCTGCGCTGAGCCTCTTCAACCTGTTAAGGTAAGTCACTGTATCCAACTCAATAGTTCAATTCCTTGTTTGTTTCAGGCATAGTTAATTTGCTCTTTTCAATTGCTTTATTTTTCCTCAGTTAATGAGATGCCCAAAGAATGATGCCTGATGTTGGGTACTTGTATAACTATTAGTTGACATAAGTAAAGGCCTTACCATTTAATTACTCGCCCGAAGTGTGCCTGAAGCTTTGAAGTCTATTAACCAACTATTATTGAATGATGCTCACAATCTAGTTTATACTAGGCTAATGATTGCATAGTTTTGCTTGTTGTAGTATGTTTGTATGAAATCCTCTACTGTTCATTATGCTCCGTAAGACTTTAATTGAGCTACAGAATGGCCAACTACTTGCTTACTTCTATGCAACGTGCCGTCTAAATTTGTAACTTGTCTGTGTTTTGGATTGGGCCCCAACATCATGCTCCTCTGGTGAGCTAAGAGAGATTTCTGTATGCAGGCTGCACAGACTACCTTTTTTATAATTTTTAAAATATCACCTTCTTATGCTTCATGACATGTAACATTATTGATAGTCCTGTTTAGCCATGTACAAAATAGTCTGTCTTCCTTGCTTCACTGTTGTAACTATATTTTTTCCCTAGTCATGTGTACTTACAGAAACATTTCAGGATGAAGTGACATCAACACAAAGATCTTCGAGTAGTGCGGCATGGCCGTTACCGAATGATTATGGATTGGAATTGGAATGTGCTGATGTTCTTGAGCATCCACTAGAGGTGGCAAGACAACGTGAACACGATTCTGAATGTATAATCAACAACTTGAGACTGAACATGCAGGTATTAGATGCAGGAGTCAAAAAATGAAACAAGACAATGAGGTAACAACGAAGGAATTGGAGATTTTGCAGACTGGAATTTGTGCTATCTAAATCCGGCCAATCCTATTTTCTAAAGAGATTGTAGTTCAAATGGTAAGTTATGTTGATGCCCTTCCATGATGTATGAGCTGTATTTGCCCAGTGTATGTAATTTGCTGTTTGTGTATGCTTTATTATCATTGGTGCCGAACCATAATGCCCAATGGGTATAATCGGCTATAATTTCTTTATTGTGTTGTGTAGGATTATTCTATGTTTCTATGCCTTTGTCTCTTTATTGTATAGTGTATGTTTTTAGAGGTGATAGTATAGAGTAGGATAATTCTTTGAATATGCTATATCATTCAAACGGGGGCCAACTCGCCCAAACGTTGTAGTGACCATGGCCGTCCACAGGCCGTACGATCCATGGGCCATCTACGGGATGGACGATCCATGGCCTTCTATGGGTTGTCGGATCTGTGGGCCTTCTATGGGTTGTCGGATCAGTGGGCCGTCGGATCCATGGGCCTTCTATGGGCCGTTGGATCAATGGGCCTTTTATGGGCCAACGAGTCAATGGGCCTTCTATGTCCCGTAGGATCCATGGGCCTTCTACGGGCCGTCTCATCTATGGGCCTTGTACGACCCATATAAGGGGCCGTAAACGGGCTAGAGTGGAAATCTTACGTTTTATGGGCTGACCATAACGGGTCGTTAATAGGCCATATTTAATGTTGCTATGAAAATGGCCCAACAGATTAATGGGCCACAAACGGGCCGACTGTATCCACGGGCTGAATTTGGCCCACAAGCAGAAAAGGCCAGTAACGGGCCGTAAGTAACCGAATGATGGCAATGATCCCAAGAATAGATGGGCCCTCAGAAGGCCGAAAGGTAACACGGGCTGGAAACGACCTAATGGAATAATGGGCCGCTAATGGGTATAAAGCGATACACTGTTCATTATGGGCCGGTTTCACCACGGGCCATTAATGGGCCAAGAGTTACAAAGGGACTCATATGGGCCGAAATATGTCATGGGCCATACATGGGCTGGAAGTTAAAACAGGCTGGAATTATATTGGGCGGCTCAGATGATGCTACTGGGCCTAATTCGGATAGGCCGTAAATGGGCCCTGAATTAGTGGGCTGTAAATGGGCTATATGCGAACAGGCCGTTAACAGGCTTGCCGTGGGCCGGCCCGCCACCTTTTGACCAAGTCAAACGGGCCGGCCTTTTCACAGGAATGGGCCTTAGTTGGGCCGTGCCACGTGTCGACGTATCATAGGCGCTTTGGGTCCAATGAATGGATGACATCTGTCCCAACGGTGAGCCGACACGTGTTTCCTCCAGCCAATGATGATTTTACACATGGACAATCCCCATTGGTCAGGGCTGTTAACGGGTTATCGGATCCAAAACCGGACCCGATAGCTTAATGGTGTTCCGTTACGGTGGATGCCACGTGTCGATCACCCTTGACGAAAGCACTTATGTGACACGCGATTTATCGTCATGGAAGTGGACACTTCCGTGATGATAATTTTGGTAATGTCATGGAACACTTCTACGACAACACAGGTATGACTATCTTGATTCTGTCATAAAATTGTCATGGATGTACATGCATGACAGAAAACGTGACCTACTGTGACAAACACGTATCATCACGGAAGTGTATTTTTTTGTAGTGCACAAAGGTAAAGCAAGGAGCCAATCATGGAGTGATATACCTTTTGATCCACCGCTTTACCATTGGGATCTATGTCAAGTTGGCATTTAACGGGCATTGGAGTGGAAGCCGGCTTGACTTCACTTAGCTTCAATCTCTTGAGAATGTCTTGAGTGTATTTGGCTTGGTTGATGAAGGTTCCTTCTCTTCATTGCTTGATTTCGAACCCGAGAAAGAACTTGAACTCTCCCATCATGGACATCTTGAACTTCAAGGTCATGAGAGCGGCAAATTCCTCATTGAAAGCTTTGTTAGGAGAACCAAAGATAATGTCATCAACATATAGTTGGCACACAAACAACTCCCCTTTGACCTTCTTAGTAAAAAGAGTGGGGTCGATTTTCCCAATTTCAAACCCACGATCTTGCAACAACTCGGTAAGGTGGTCATACCATGCACGTGGGGCTTTTTTAAGGCCATAGAGTGCCTTATCGAGTTGGTACACATGATCGGGGAAATAGGGATCCTCGAACCCGAGGGGTTGTTTGACATACATCAACTCATTAATAGGACCATTAAGAAAAGCACTCTTCACATCCATTTGTTGCAACTTGAAGTTATGATGAGAAGCATAAGCAAACAACAAATGAATAGATTTAAGGCGAGCAACGGGAGCAATGGTTTCACCGTAGTCGATACCCTCGACTTGGGAGTAGCCTTGAGCTACCAAGCGAGCCTTGTTGCGGACAATAATTCCATGAGCATCTTGCTTGTTCTTGAATATCCACTTGGTTCCAATGACATTATGGTTCCCTGTTGGCCTTGGCACTAATCTCCACACCTTGTTGTGCTCGAAGTTGTTGAGTTCTTCATGCATAGCATTAAGCAAATCGGGATCTTCGAGCACCTCATAGACCTTTTGGGGTTTAACACAAGAGACAAACGCGTGATGTTCACAATAGTCTGCCAATTGTCTACGAGTGCTTACCCCCTTCCTCATGCTTCCAATCACATTTTTCATGAGATGACCCTTAGTAGATAGCTTGGATGCAATCTTGGCGGCACGACCCTCCAATTCCTCCACAGGAGAGAGTTGAGGAGCGGTTACTTGATCATCTTGAGTGTTGTCTTGAGCTTGTTCTTGATCTTGAGCTTGCTCTTTATCTTGAACTTGCTTGGAGGGGAGAACTTGACCTTGGGCATCACTTCGTGGTTCAACGCCATCTTGAGGTTGATCTTGCCCTTGGTCTTGTTCACGAGGTTGAGGGCCTTCACTTTGTTCTTCAGAAGCATGTGGGTCTTGGGTTGGTGATGGTTCCACTTGAGTGGAACATTGTCCTTCTCCTTCAGCCACAAGGGGTTCCTCAATGGGTAGGATAAAACCAACACCCATTCTTCTTATGGCTTGGGGAGGAATTTCATCACCTACATCACAAGTACCACTTTGCTCCACTTGGGAGCTGTTATTCTCATCAAACTCCACGTTACACGTCTCCTCAATAAGTCTCCTGGACTTATTGAGGACACGGTAAGCATGAGAGTTTGTAGCATAACCAACAAATATGCCCTCATGAGCTCTAGCCTCAAATTTAGACAAATGAACACCTTTCTTAGAATGAAACACTTACACCCGAACACCCGGAAGTACTTGAGGTTGGGCTTGTTACCGGTGAGTATCTCATATCGAGTCTTGTTCAAGCCTTTGCGGAGGTAGAGCCGATTGGATGCATGACATGCGGTGTTGATGGCTTTGGCCCAAAAGTTGTATGGAGATTTGAACACCGCCATCATGGTTCTTGCCGCATCCATCAACGTCTGGTTCTTCCTCTCCGTTACACCATTTTGTTGAGGGGTGTAAGGTGCGGAATATTGAAGTTTGATCCCCTCATCACTAAGAAACTCATCCAAGGTGTAGTTCTTGAACTCGGTGCCGTTGTCACTTCTTATTGTCAAGATCTTTGCATTGTGTTGACGTTGATCTTCATTTGCAAAGTCAATGACAGTTTGTTGGGTCTCAGTCTTCCTATTGAAGAAGTACACCCAAGTGTATCTTGAATAGTCATCCACAATCACCAAGCAATACTTTCTACCCCCAAGACTATCAAATGATGGAGGCCCAAAGAGATCCAATTGAAGGAGCTCCAAAGGCCTCTTTGAGTAAATGATAGTCATGGGAGGGTGAGCCTTCTCATGGAGCTTTCCTTCAATGCAAGAACTGCAAGCACGATCTTTGGCAAAACTGACATTTGTTAGTCCACGGACATGGTCCCCCTTGAGAAGACTTTGCAAAGATCTCATATTGACATGGGCTAAACGGTGTTGCCAAAGCCATCCCACGTCAACTATAGCCATTAGGCATGTCGCGGGCTTAGTGGGTCGCTCTGAAAATTTAATCACATAGAGACCGTTCTTGACATGACCAACAAAGGCTACTTTAAGAGTCTTGCTCCACAAGAGGGCCACGGTATCAATATCAAAGAAAGTGGCAAAGCCCATGATTGCAAGTTGATGAACGGAAAGTAAATTGTATGCAAGGGACTCAACAAGCATGACCTTCTTGATTGTGAGATCATGAGAAATGACAGCCTTGCCAAATGCCAATACCTTAGAGGATGAGGCATCACCCCACTCGACATTGGTGAGCATAGATGGAATCATTTGCACGTCCACTACCAAGTCCTTGGTTCCGGTCATATGATTACTGGTTCCACTATCGAGCAACCATGACCCCCCACTGGAAGCAAACACCTACAAGAGATCAATGCTTGGTTTTAGGTACCCATTTTGTAATGGGTCCTTTGATGTTAGTGACAAGGGTCTTAGGAACCCAAATAGACAATTCGATGTACTCATAAGGAGAACCAACAAATTTAGCATAAACATGTCCGTCACTAGCACGGCATAACACATAGGAAGGGTTAAAGTCACCGGCATTGTCGAAAGGGGCGGCATTGACCTTCTTGACACCACCACCCTTCACATTGTTCTCCTTATCCTTAGAGGCACCCTCTTCCTCTTTGACAAAATTTTGCATGAGAGGAGGAGGTCGTTTGGCCTTGTCATTCTTCTTCGTGTTCTTGGACTTGGGTGCAAACCCAATCCATTCCTTGGCCACAACTTCCTTTTGATTGCTCAAAAGATCGTTGAGGTTCTTATCACCTTGTATGCATGACACAAGGCCTTCCGCAAGTTTCTCCTTCAACTTTGCATTTTCCTCAACAAGATGCACATGCTCACAACAAGGGTTAGTAGCATTTGCATTATCAATTAAAACCATATGAGGAAAAGTGGCTTTCTCCTTGGTTAGCCTCACTTGGAGTTGATCATGAGACTCTTTAAGACTAGCATGAGTACTCTTCAAGGCCTTGTGAGCCTTGTCAAGGATATCAAACTCCTTCTTGAGTCTAGCAAGATCAACATCAAGTTTGGCCTTCTCGAAATTTAGCACACGAGACACAACAAGAGCATGATCAAGATCTTTCTTTCATTTAGCATGGTCATCGTTGTGTGACTCCTCCAGAGCCAAGCGATGACCACACTCTTCCTCAAGAGCATTAGAGAGATTCGATATCTCATCGGCATAGTCACGACTATGCCCCTCCATCTTAGATATGGTGTCTCCGTGAGCCTCGATCATGTCATTGGCTTCACCAAGTTGTTCCAACAGAGCAATGAAGTGCTTCTTGGAATTACCCTTAAGCTTACTCATAGAAGACACAAACTCATTTTCCTCCATGTTGGACCCCCACTTTCATCAATGCAATCCGTCAAAGAAGGATGAGTAATGATGGTAGTTTTGATGTTGGTTGTTACCTTGTTAGTGGCTTTAGCCATGAGGCACTTGGCGGTGATGTTCTCATTGGGTGAGTCGAAGAGGGACGCTTGTGGTGTTGTCGCAATGGCCACGGAGGCCATGGCAACTGTCTTGCCATCTTCATCATCATCATCCTCATTGTACTCTTCTTGTGCCACCAATCCCTTGGGAGGAGCCTTCTTGGTGAAGTGGTTCTTGTTGGGGAAAGACTTGGCCTTGTCCTTCCGGATGAGCTTGCCACCATTGTCTTCCCTCTTTTCATAGGGGCACTCCGCAACAAAGTGGCTCACATTGCCGCAATTGTAGCAAGTCCTCACATGTTGCTTGCCCTTGGCTCCACTTGAGTTTCTCTTTTTGAAGTTGGGCCCTGAGTTTTTCTTGCTCCAAAATTGCCTTGAAGTGAGAGCCATGTGCTCATGATAATCATATTTTGTATCTTCGGGGTTGCTCTCCTCTTCTTCCTCTTCCTCCTGTTCTTCCACACTAGCCTTGGCCTTCAAAGCAAGGTTGGGCTTCTTGGCTCTTTGAGAACGCAATACCGCATTGTTGGTGGTCTTGTCCAAGATACTCATTGCCACAAACTAATCCAACACTTCGCTTGAGGACAAGGTGTGGAAGTCCGACCTTTGACGGATGACGGAGGACATGGCCTTATGGTAAGGCATCATGGCTTTGAAAATTTTCCTCTTGATCCGATTGTCATTTGTGTCCTTGCTCCCATGATCTCGGAGTGAGACCGCGAGTGTGGTTAGTCTCCGGCAGAGCTCACGAGGTTCTTCACCTTCATTCATAGCAAATTTATCGGCTTCATCTTGCACCACTTCATAGTTGGAGCGTTGAATGCTTGCGCTTCCCTTGTAAAGGGAAACAACATGGTGTCATGCTTCCTTTGCCACGGTGGATGGTCGGAGATGCGCAATATCTTCGAGAGGGATTGCATCTTGGATGATGAAGAGAGCATTCTCGTTGAATTGATGATCCGCGGCTTCTCTTGGGGTGAAGTTGCTTGGGTAATGTGTATAGAAACCTTGCTCAATAATTCTCCAAAGGTTAGTATTAACATGATTTAAATGACGTTTAAAGCGACAGACCCAAGCGTCAAAATCCTCATTTTTCACAATCTTAGGAGGAGAACCGACATGATTTAAATGAGTGGAGGGAATCGGTCCTCCGTAGGTAAGTGGAGGTTCCACATGGGCAAAGATGCCATTTCCACTTTTACCACTAGACAAAGGAACTTTATCACTAGAAGCTTCCCCCTTGTCGGAGTTAGCAACCGTCACCTTGTTAGTGGGATCAACCACTTCCAATGGTGTGGTAGACAATTTAAGACCATCAAGAAAATCCTTAGGCACGCCTTTGACCTCGGCCGTCATGGAGGTTTTAAATGTGTCCAAGGGCACATTGAGTTCCTCACGTGAGATCGAGGTTCCCTCATCGTCTGTAGACGAGGACGGAATCACACTAGGGTGCTCCTCCTCACCGTCTATGGTGTCAACCATACTCTTCGGATGGCAAAGTCCTTAATAAAGAGACGAGACTCTGATACCAATTGAAAGGATCGATATAGTTGACTAGAGGGGGGAGGTGAATAGGCAACTAACAATTTTTAGCTTTTCTTTACCAATTTAAACTTTGCATAAAAGTAGGTTGTCTAGATATGCAACTAGGTGAGCAACCTATATGATGCAACAACAATAAGTAAACAAGCAAGCAAGGGATGCAACACAAGATAAGCTTGCACGAGTAAAGGGATGAGATAACCAAGAGTGGAGTCGATGAAGACGAGGATGTGTTACCAAAGTTCCTTCCCTTTGAGGGGAAGTACGTCTCCGTTGGAGCGGTGTGGAGGAACAATGCTCCCCAAGAAGCCACTAGGGCCACCGTATTCTTCTCACGCCCTCACACAACGCGAGATGCCGTGATTCCACTATTGGTGCCCTTGAAGGCAGCGACCGAACCTTTACAAACAAGGTTGGGGCAATCTCCACAACTTAATTGGAGGCTCCCAACAACACCACGAAGGTTCACCACAATGGAGTATGGCTCCGTGATGACCTCAACCATCTAGGGTGGTCAAACACCCAAGAGTAATAATATCCGCGAGGGTTTAGAGGGGGAATCAAATATCTCTTTGTGGATGTGTAGATCTAGGCCTTCTCAACCCATCCCTAGGAAATCAGCAAGTTTGATCGGCTAGGGAGAGAGATCAAGCGAAAATGGAGCTTAGAGCAACAATGGAGCTTGAGGGTGGAAGAGGTAGTCAACTCGAAGAAGAAGACTCCCGTTTTATAGTGAAAGAGCAAATCCAACTGTTATCCACTTACTCAGCCCGCGACGAGTGGTACTACCGCACTCAACAAGCGGTACTACCGCACGAGCCCACGGTACTATTGCAAGGCCCTGCGGTACTACTACTGCCGTGGCAGAAGCTAGGCCAGACCTGAGGCAAGGAAGCCGAGGGTGGTACAACCGCTGGCGCGATACTACTGCTCCCCCTTGCTGTACTATCGCAAGGCAGGATTGGTCTAGACTGGGAAGGCACGGACATATAAAAATACATTTGTGACAACTTCCGCTGAGTTCCGATCCATGCAAAAATCTGACACGGTACTACCGCAAGCCCGGAGCGGTACTACCGTGTAGGGCGCGGATGTAAAAAATTACATCCGGCCCTACTTCCGCTCATGTTGATGTGCCTGCCCAGAGCTCACGGTACTACCGCGCCCATGGTGCGGTACTACCGTGTAGGGCGCAGATGTAAAAAATTACATACACCCCTACAACCGCTCGAGCCGCTGATCCTGGCCTGAGGCCACGGTACTGCCGCTCCTAAGGAGCGGTACTACCGTGAGCACCTGCGGTACTACCACGCCAGAGGCCAGTACTACCGCAAGGGCCTGCGGTACTACCGCTCCAGAGAGCAGTACTGCCGCATACCCCAGTTCAGCAACACTAGGAGTCCTTCATTTTTCAGAGGCACAGAGAAACGGAGGATGCCCCAAAGGGCCAACGGAAAGGTGGTGCAACAAGGAACATATGTGTACGTGTTGAATCCACCAAACCTTTCCAACGCGGACCCCCTCTTAATAGTACGGATTTCCTATGTCTCAAACCACCAAAAAGAAACATAGAGAAATGTTGTTTTCAATAGTCTTCGAGGGGCACCAAATCGTCTTGTGCCTAGACATGATATATCTGAAATGCTCAATGCACACGCTTAGTCCGCAAAAGCATTGTCATCAATCACCAAAACTACTAAGGGATAAATATGCCCTTACAATGGGGACCAGATAGGCATGAGCGACCCACCAGGGGGGAGACACTAGACTAGAGGCAGCACCCATATCAGCCTCCAGACGATGACACAAGCCGGCCGTCGACTGCTTGGATCCCACCGAAGCCCTGCTCAACGCCAAGAATTTCTAGACCGATGACTTCCTCTTGGAAGCACGGCCAGCCGATCCCCGACGAGGGGGGAAGCAGGGAGGTCCTCAATGCCTGAGAGCGAGGGGGAGTTGGGCCGGATCAGCAGATTGGAGCAAACACCCGAGACCAGGGTGCCCACCAGGATGGGAGTAAGGATGGCAATTCTACCCATGGGTACGGGTACCCACGGATACCATACCCACATGGGCAGGGTATGGGCACCATTTTATACCCACGGGTAGTACCCATACTCTGCCTATTAACTCATGGGTAGGGCACGGGTATGGCCTTGTACCCATGGATATACCCATACCCTACACATTTATACTGACATGTTACATACTTGTCAGATGTTATTTGGTGAAGTGTGTCATGAGCATTTGAATGTATGTTAAAGTTGTCACCAGTTATAAATTTGAATTGAGATAATTGTCTTGTACTCGTCTACCTATTATCCAATTGAGATATTTTTTTTGTCAAATGTGCTATGGATGAATGTAAAATAGTGAATAACTTGTGTACTGTTTGATTTACCCGTTGGGTACCCAATGGGTATGGGTACGGGTTAAACTTCAAACCCATGGGTACAGATATGGGTAGAATTTTGTACCCATTGACTACACAGGTATCGGTATGGTATTGCTGTACCCGCCCCATACCCTAACCATTGTCATCCTTAGATGGCAGCACCCGTGGACACCGCCGCCAGCCCCTCCATGCCAGCCGCACCCTTCGGCACATCACCCACCGGAGCATTCTCCTTAAATAGCTCACATTGCTCAGAGCCCATGCCTTCCCATTCGAAATCCGTGAAGTGACGGTTCAAGCCCCCACTGGGATTGGACGCCCCAAAGTCATCCCCCCCATGTTTGTCAGATGGGGAATGCTTGGGAGGAGGAGGTGGTGGTGGGACTTGGAGGTTCTCAGCACCTTCGACACAGACATGTAGACGAAAGCCATCAGCAGAGGGGAATACATCAACGACAACTTGGACACACAGTGGATCAACATACCACACTTTGAGGCGGACAAGGCCAAGGATTTGTAGGGAATCGGGGTCAACTGCAATGGGCTTACCGATCAGAACACCAAAATCCATCAGCAACTCAGGAGAACACAAGGCAAGAGGAACATCATCGACAAGGACCCATATATCAGAGAGCGAAGGAATCGACTTGGAACCATTGGATGCAGCTTTGACGGACACAACAAGTTGATTAAGAGGCATCGTGAAGCAAGTGCATGAGGATATCATTCTAAGACTTTCTTTGGAGGGGAAAACAACCGCAAACTCAAACTCTGACAGTTGCCGGACCTGCCAGTCCCAGCCGCCATTGTCCCAGAGCTTGAGCTCATCGAGGAGGGTCTGGGAGATATCTTTTGGTCCTTGACAGAGATAATGGTGGCGTTTGACAGAGCAGGGGCAACCATCACCTGAGGAACCTCACTGTCTAGAGTGAAGAACAAGAAGCCGGGCAAACCAAGACCATAATGAACAAACAAAACAAACTTGCAACGATTCTGACAGTCCACGGTGAGGTGCCCCTCCTCCCTGCAAATGAGGCGGAAGGGGGGATTGAAGCAGCGGGATCAGAAGTGGCCTAGTTGGTGGCAAGTGAAGCAGGTGTGATTAGGGTTGGGAGGTTGGGTGGAAGGAGGAGGGCGAGATGGAGGGTGAGGGGGAGGGGGAAGGATGCCATCACCCTGGCCAGCCGAAGACGAACCAGGGCCGATAGAGGGAGAGCAACGACCAAAGGAGCCAGATCCAGGCCTGCCCCGCGGCTGCTAGCGGCCACCAAATCCCGAGGATGCCCCCGGTGCACGGACGGCTCCATGAGTGGGAGCCGATGGCCCGCGCGGAGGTGGAGGAGGGGGCGGGAAGCAGGGACGGAACCCGTGGCCCCACCCGCCACCACTGCAGCATCCCAAGGATCTCCACTAGAGCAGCCAAATCCAGGTGTCGCGGAGCAATTCGCCGCAACCGAGGCCGCCGCCGAGCAGGCCCGCTCGTCGTGCTACAGCCACTCAGGCCCGGCATCCCAAGCCTCACGTTCTCAAGCCACCTGCTTGCGTGCCGTTTATCCACCTCAAGCTTGGATCTGAGCTCCTCCTCGAGCTCCAGATCCACACCGACCTTGATTGAACCCTCACGCCACCACTTCTGGACAGAGACAGCTTCACTAGACGAGCTGCGCGAGCTGTCCATGGTGATCATGGCCGCAAACGAAAGGGACATGGTAGGGGGGATTTGATCTGAGGAAATGACGGATGGAGAAGCACATACGACGCACATCGGATTTGGAGGTAGGAAACCCAAGGAAGGGGGGAGTAGCCTATGCAAACCCATAAATAGCCAGAGTTGGCAAGGCCGGGGCCGCTTGAGCAGGCCAGGCTGGGTCCAGCAGGCTGGGGCTGGGCCACTCGCGGCCTAGAGCCTGGGGCAGGTAGGGGGGATGATACTGAAGAGGAGGGGGAGGGCAACAGGCCCAGGATGGGATGAGTTAGCCCGCACCAGAGGCCCACAAGCTGTCTGGACAGACACCCGATCTAGGGTTGGTGCCAAAACCACTGCCGCTGCCAGCAACAAGCGCAACCTTGCCGCAGAGCCCACCGCAACAGACAGAGGAGAAGGACAGCGAGCCTCGCGGACCAAGGAGCCACCACGGCCAGGCCCCGGACCCAGAATACCGCAGTACAGTGAGGCCGCCGGCACCTTTATCGAAGCCCGCCGACGGTGGGAGACGCGGATCCAACCAAGGTCACCCAGGGAAGAGGAAAGAACCGGCCAGCCCTGCCCCCGGGGCAAACTTCCGGACACGCACCGGTTCATCCCGACCAACCACCGCAACCGCCACACGAAGAGGGACTGGAGAGCGGGGCTCTGACTCAGACTCGGAGTCAGATCCGTCGTCTCCAAGTCCCAGCGCCCAAAACTTGTTGCGCAAGCACTAGCCAAGGGGAGAGGACCGAGTGGTAGGAGGGGAGAGGGTCGGAGAGAGGTCAGGGCGAGTAGGGGACGAGGCGAGCTGGGAGCCAGACAGGGAGGAGAACACCACGGGAGAGCGGAAGGCGACCGCGTCGTCCCAGCGGACGAGGAAGGGGAGCAGGGAGGGGAGAGGAGAGGGGGAGCCATCATCCTGTTTCCAGTTCTCCTATTGTAGTCACATGGGCCGCAGATTAAAGCCCAATTCTTTAGGCTTGTCCGACAAATTGTTTCCTTAAAAAAATCGCTTCCAAGGCCTCTTTGGTTCAAAGGAATTTAATAAAATTTTCAAAGAATTGTAATTATTATAATATTTTCTTCATTAGTCGTTGGATTCATAGGATTGGGTCCTACGAAAATGTTTTCTAAGAAATCATTTTTACTACATCGCATTAGAACTCTAGCATCCACTCACAACTCTCTTTTACAATTCCTTTGTTTTTCTATGGCATCAAGCACTCTTTGGTGTAAATTACCATGATTAGCAAATCAAAGAGGCCCTAAACTACCAAGAGATAAACTAGCTTAGATGCCCAAAAAAAATTAAAGGAGCAACTTACTAGAGAAGCTGGGGAGGCGTGACATATGTTTACAGATGATTTATTAGTTTGTGGTAAGGCTAACCATCGAGAAGCTTATACTATCTCCAAAATTTTGAATGACTTTTGCCATGCTTCGGGTCAAGTACCAAACTGGAATAAACCATCCATTTTATTTAGCAAACATGTATCTTTGCAGGCAAAACAAGACATGAAGTAGATTTTTCAGGTCTTGGACTTGGATAGTAACACCATCCATCTTGGACATCCTCCTATCCTTCCAGCAAAGGACATATCTTCTACTTACAACTTTGTTATGACAAATTCAAACAGAAATTAACGGCCTACAAAGAAAATAGGCTCTCTCGTTCAGCTAGGCTTACTCTTATTAAATATGTGTTCACCTCAATACCTGCCTACTATATGTCAAACATTCTTTATTCAAAGAAATTTCTTACAAAACTCACGACTATCATAAGGAATTTCTGCTGGACAGGTATGAAAGATGAATCAACTACAAAGAGCTTATGCTTTAGAGCATGGGCTGACATTTGTATAGAAAAGAAAGTTGGTGGCCTAGGAGTTAGAAACTTGCAGGCGATGAACCAAGGGCTTATTCTCTCGGCGGCTTGGAGATTGGCAAAAGAACCTCAAAGAAAACTTGCCTTGATTCTCAAAGCAAAATATCACCATGACACTTCCATATGGAGAGCTAAACCGAACAAGCCTAAATCTGTGTTTTGGACATCAATACTCAAGGTATGACCTCTCTTGATCTCAGCTACCTTTTACCAAATATTTGATGGGAGTGCTTCAATTTCGAGCTCCCATTGGTTTTCAGAATGGGAAACCATTTATGATAATCTACTTGTTCAACCTCCACCTTTTGTTTACCTTGCTATGGTAAAAGATCTTTGGATAACCAACCAAAAGGCTTGGAATTCAGATTTAATTCGAACCTTGTTTTCTCCTTGCACTGCTGATGCTATTCTTCAAACTCCAATTATAAACTCAATTGCAGAAGATACTTTGGTTGGGAAATAAAGCCATGCAGGTGATTGTACCTCCAAGAGCGCTTACAAGCATTGCTTTAACAATTTGGTCCTACTGGCCAACGAGCAACCTAAGGTAGTTTCACCAGAAATCATTTCTTTGCTCAATCATGTGTGGCAAGATACATCCATGGCGCCTAGAGTCCAAACATTTGCATGGAGGATCTTGCGTAGAGCACTACCTACAAGTAAACGAGCTACCAGGTTTTCGAAGCACATATGATGTCTCCAACGTATCTATAATTTATGAAGTATTCATGCCATTATATTATCATTCTTGGATGTTTTATAATCATTTTATAGCAACTTTATATCACTTTTTGGGACTAACCTATTGACCAAGTGCCCAGTGTTAGTTGCAGTTTTTTGCTCGTTTTTTACATCGCAGAAAATCAATATCAAACGGAGTCCAAACATCGCAAAACTTTTTGTGGATTTTTTATGGGCCAAAAGACTCCCGATGGGCCAAAGCAGCACCTGGGGGTGCCTCGAGGGGGCATAACCGACCAGGGCGCGCCAGGCCCCCTGGCGCGCCCAGGTGGGTTGTGCCCACCTCGGTGGCCTCCCGTACCCCTTCTTTGCACTATAAAATCCCAAATATTCCGAAACCCTTCGGGGTTAACCTAGATCAGAAGTTCCGCCGCCGTAGGGCTCTATAGCCACCGAAAACCAATCTAGACCCGTTCCGGCACCCTGCTGGAGGGGGGGGGGTCATCTCCGCTGGCCATCTTCATCATCCCGACGGCCACCACGATGAGGAGGGAGTAGTTCACCCTCGAGGCTTAGGGTTTGTACCAGTAGCTATGTGTTTGATCTCTCTCTCTCTCTCGTGATCTATATCATGGGCTTTGTTAATATAGTCGGATCATATGATGTTTCTCCCCCCTGTACTCTTGTTGTGATGAATTGAATCTTTACCCTTTGAAGTTTTGTCTTGTCGGACTGAATATTCAGATATGAGAACACATGATATATGTCTTGCAGTATGAATACTTGAGGTGACAATGAGGTATCATATTGATTCACTTGATATGTGTTTTGGCATTCAATTCGCGGATTCCCACGGTGATATTGGGGTAATCTATGCATAGGGGTTGATGCACGTTTTTATTATCATTTCACGAGCCACCCTCCAAGAGATCATCAATTCTGGTATCAGACACAATACTTATTCACGTTGCTTTGAACCCCTTTCATGCCTTTTTCAGGCATCGAACAATTGCCTACCCACTTGAAACTTCTCATGGTACCTTCTTACTTTGCTCTCGATATCTTCTTAAGTTTCAATTCGAGAGTTACTTTCCGCCACCTTCCCCGATATTATCTACCCGTTAGTCAACCGTGCAGAGGTCCGTTCGCCCGAAATACCCCCCTCCCTTATTCTTTCGTAAGTACGATGGAGTTACTGAAGATAGGATGACGACTTCATCATGATGACCTGGAGTAGGGAAATGAAGACATCAACGTAGTGGTTCGACCTACTCAAGAAGAGCAACCAAGACCGGGAACACTCATTAAAATATCGTAACCAACACTTTCCCCTTACTCCACCTCTTAAATCTCGGGACGAGATTTCTTGTAGTGGAGGTGATTTGTAACACCCCGGTAGTTAAGCTACAGTAATCACACCCTAACGGTGCAATGTATCGCACTTAATTTGCTAAACCGCACTTTGGTCCAAACCGAGTTCAAGTTCAAATTTTAAAATAAAGTCAAAATAATTAGTTCTTTAAACAGTAAAACTAAAACATTCGAATAATTTTATAAATTCCCCTGATCATCATGATGTTGAAACTAACTTCGTTGGGCTCGCAAATAAATTTCTAGGAAATTAATAAGTGGTCTAACAGAAAATAAAATGGCCTTTTCAAAATAAGCAATTATTTATTTAACTCCAATTGTGACCAAACATTGTGTAATAGCTCCTAATAATACAAAGTATTTTTGGGCGAACTTTTAATGGCAACAAAATTCATTTGATACAAAAATTAATTGAAAACCAGGAGCAATAAAAGGAAAAGGAAACGGAAACTAACCTACTATGCGCCTGGTCCTTGAAGTGAAGAGGCAAGGCCCAACCCACCTAGAGCTCGTCCCCAACCTCTTTGTTCATCAGAGGCTGGGTGGACGCCGCGCCCACGTTCGTGGCCATGGATGGCCACGTGCCAAGCATCCAGCCCCTCCCTGACGTCTATAAGGCCCCCCTCGACCCCGTACGCGAACCCTAGTCCCAATCATCTCCCTCTCTCATGCCGTCATCGTCGTTTTTGTTCGTGCCCGAGCGTTGCCTGCCATGGCATTCGTAATCCTCACCCCCGCTGTCGTCCCCATGTGGTGAGGCCATGCCCGGCTGGTCCTTCGTCATCTAGTACATCTTCCTCGAGGAGAAGATCAAGCAGGAGAGCCCCAAGTCGATGGATCGACCCTATCCCCTCCCCTGCCGTCGCCGGCATTCGTCGACAATCCCGGTGCCCTCTGCCACTCCTAAGCTTCCAACGAGCCACCGTGCGCTCCACCGTGCTCCAACCAATGGCGACGCGGGGGGAGCGGAGTGGTGATGAGGTGACCAACCAATGGCGACACGCGGGGCGGCCAACGGTGATGAGGTGACCAACCGATGGCGACGCGCGGGGCGGCCGAGTGGTTATGAGGTGACCAACCGATGGCGACGCGCAGGGCGGCCGATTGGTGATGAGGTGACCAA
>NC_041384.1:379959817-379988293 GCF_002162155.2 Triticum dicoccoides
TGGTTATGAAGTGACCAACCGATGGCGACGCGCCGGGCGACCGAGTAGTTATGAGGTGACCAACTGATGGTGACGCGCAGGGCGGCCGAGTGGTTATGAGGTGACCAACCGATGGCGACGCACGGGGCGGCCGAGTGGTGATGAGGTGACCAACCGATGGCGACGCATGGGACAACCGAGTGGTGATGAGGTGGCCAACCGATGGCAACGCGTGGGGCAGCCGTGTGAAGTAGACGCGTCCCGCGGACTTACGATGTGCGGGGAGTCCGTATGAAGTTGACGCGTCTCGCGGACTGACGATGTGCGGGGAGTCCGGATGAAGTAGACGCGTCCCGCGGAGTGGCGATGCGCGGGGCGTCCGATTGAAGTAGACGCGTCCCGCGGACTGCTACCTCTTGAGCACTGCGTTGGTTTTCCCCGAAGAGGAATGGATGATGCAGCAAAGTAGCGTAAGTATCTCCCTCAGTTTTTGAGAACCAAGCTATCAATCCAGTAGGAGGCTACGGGCGAGTCCCTCGCACCAGCACAAAACAAATAAATCCTCGCAACCAACGCGATAAGGGGTTGTCAATCCCTACACGGCCACTTATGAGAGTGAGATATGATAAGATAATATTTTTGGTATTTTTATGATAAAGATGCAAAGTAAAATAAAAGCAAAGGAAATAACTAAGTAGTAGGAGATTAATATGATGAAGATAGACCCGGGGGCCATAGGTTTCACTAGTGGCTTCTCTCGAGAGCATAAGTATTCTACGGTGGGTGAACAAATTACCGTTGAGCAATTGATAGAAGTGAGCATAGTTATGAGAATATCTAGGTATGATCATGTATATAGGCATCACGTCCGAGACAAGTAGACCGACTCCTGCCTGCATCTATTACTATTACTCCACTCATTGACCGCTATCCAGCATGCATCTAGAGTATTAAGTTAATGAAAACAGAGTAATGCCTTAAGCAAGATGACATGATGTAGAGGGATAAACTCATGCAATATGATGAAAACCCCATCTTGTTATCCTCGATGGCAACAATACAATACGTGCCTTGCTGCCCCTACTGTCACTGGGAAAGGACACCGCAAGATTGAACCCAAAGCTAAGCACTTCTCCCATTGCAAGAAAGATCAATCTAGTAGGCCAAACCAAACTGATAATTCGAAGAGACTTGCAAAGATAACCAATCATACATAAAAGAATTCAGAGAAGATTCAAATATTGCTCATAGATAGACTTGATCATAAACCCACAAATCATCGGTCTCAACAAACACACCGCAAAAAGAAGATTACATCGAATAGTTCTCCACAAGAGAGGGGGAGAACATTGTATTGAGATCCAAAAAGAGAGAAGAATCCATCTAGCTACTAACTATGGACCCGTAGGTCTGAGGTGAACTACTCACGCTTCATTGGAGGGGCTATAGTGTTGATGTAGAAGCCCTCCGTGATCGATGCCCCCTCCGGCGGAGCTCCGGAACAGGCCACAAGATGGGATCTCGTGGATACAGAAAGTTGCGGCAGTGGAATTAGGGTTTTGGCTCTAGTACGTAGGTATATATAGGAGGAGGAGTACTTCAGTGGAGCAACAGGGGGCCCACGAGGGTGGAGGGCCCGCCTGGGGGGTAGGCGCGCCCCCTACCTCGTGGACTCCTCTTTTGTGTCCTGACGTAGGGTCCAAGTCTCCCGGGTCTTGTTCGTTGAGAAAAATCACGTCCCCGAAGGTTTCATTCCATTTGGACTCCGTTTGATATTCCTTTTCTTCGAAACCCTAAAACAGGCAAAAAACAACAATTCTGGGCTGGGCCTCTGGTTAATAGGTTAGTCCCAAAAATAATATAAAAGTGGATAATAAAGCCCACTAATGTCCAAAACAGTAGATAATATAGCATGGAGAAATCAAAAATTATAGATATGTTGGAGACGTATCAAGCATCCCCAAGCTTAATTCCTGCTCGTCCTCGAGTAAGTAAATGATAAAAACAGAATTTTTGATGCGGAGTGCTACTTGGCATAATTTTTAATGTAATTCTTCTTAATTATGGTATGAATATTCAGATCCGAAAGATTCAAGACAAAAGTTTATATTGACATAAAAATAATAATACTTCAGGCATACTAACAAAGCAATTATGTCTTCTCAAAATAACATGGCCAAAGAAAGTTCATCCCTACAAAATCATATAGTTTAGTCATGCTCCATTTTCGTCACACAAGAATGCTCTCATCATGCACAACCCCAATAACAAGCCAAGCAACTGTTTCATACTTTAGTAATCTCAAACATATAAACTTTCACGCAATATATGAGCGCGAGCCATGGACATAACACTATGGGTGGAATAGAATATAATGAGGGGGGTTATGTGGAGAAGACAAAAAAGGAGAAAGTCTCACATCAACGAGGCTAATCAATGGGCTATGGAGATGCCCACCGATTGATGTTAATGCAAGGAGTAGGGATTTCCATGCAACGGATGCAACTAGAGCTATAAATGTATGAAAGCTCAACAAAAGAAACTAAGTGGGTGTGCATCCAACTTGCTTGCTCACGAAGACCTAGGGAACTTGAGGAGGCCCATTGTTGGAATATACAAGCCAAGTTCTATAATGAAAATTCCCACTAGTATATGAAAGTGACAAAACAAGAGACTCTCTATCATGAAGATTATGGTGCTACTTTGAAACGCAAGTGTGGCAAAGGATAGTAACATTGTCCCTTCTATCTTTTTCTCTCATTTTTTTGGGCCTTCTCTTTTTTATGGCCTTTCTCTTTTTTTCCTTTTTTTATTTTTCCTCACTTGGGACATTGCTTTAGAAAATGAGGATCATCACACTTCTATATATTTACAACTCAATGATTACAACTCGATACTAGAACAAAGTATGACTCTATATGAATGCCTCCGGCGGTGTACTGGGATATGCAATGGACCAAGAGTGACATGTATGAAATAATTATGAACGGTGGCTTTGCCACAAATACTATGTCAACTACATCATCATGCTAAGCAATATGACAATAATGAATGTGTCATGATAAACGGAATGGTGGAAAGTTGCATGGCAATATATCTTGGAATGGCCATGGAAATGCCATAATAGGTAGGTATGGTGGCTGTTTTGAGGAAGATATAAGGAGGTTTATGTGTGAAAGAGCGTATCATATCACGGGGTTTGGATGCACCGGCGAAGTTTGAGCCAACTATCAATCTGAGAAAGGGCAATGCATGGTACCGAAGAGGCTAGCAAGGATGGAAGGGTGAGAGTGCGTATAATCCATGGACTCAACATTAGTCATAAAGACCTCACATACTTATTGCAAAAATCTACAAGTCATCAAAAACCTCAGCACTACGCGCATGCTCCTAGGGGGATAGATTGGTAGGAAAAGACCATCGCTCGTCCCCGACCGCCATTCATAAGGAGGACAATCAAATAACACCTGATGTTTCAAATTTGTTACATAACGTTTACCATACGTGCATGCTACGGGACTTGCAAACTTCAACACAAGCATTTCTCAATTTCACAACTACTCAACTAGCACGACTTTGATATTATTACAACCATATCTCAAAACGATCATCAAGCATCAAACTTCTCTTAGTATTCAAAACACTCATATGAAAATTTTACTTATCTTGAATACCTAGCATATTAGGATTTTAAGCAAATTACCATGCTATTTAAGACTCTTAAAATAATCTAAGTGAAGCATGAGAGATCAATAGTTTCTATAAAACAAATCCACCACCGTGCTCTAAAAGATATAAGTGAAGTACTAGAGCAAAACTATATAATTCAAAAGATATAAGCGAAGCACATAGAGTATTCTAGCAAATTCCAAATCATCTATGGCTCTCTCAAAAGGTTTGTACAGAAAGGATGATTGTGGTAAAATAAAAACTAAAGACTCTAATCATGCAAGACGCTCCAAGCAAAACACATATCATGTGGCGAATAAAAATATAGCTCCAAGTAAAGTTACCGATAGAAGTAGACGAAAGAGGGGATGCCTTCCGGGGCATCCCCAAGCTTTGGCTTTTAGGTGTCCTCAGATTATCTTGGGGGTGCCATGGGAATCCCCAATATTAGGCTCTTTCCACTCATTGTTCCATAATCCATCAAATCTTTACCCAAAACATGAAAACATCACAACACAAAACTCAAAGTAGAAAATCTCGTGAGCTCCGTTAGCGAAATAAAACAAAAGACCACTTCAAGGTACTGTAATGAACACATTATTTATTTATATTGGTGTTAAACCTACTTTATTCCAACTTCTCTATGGTTTATAATCTATTTTACTAGCCATAGATTCATCAAAATAAGGAAACAACACACGAAAAACAGAATCTGTCAAAAACAGAACAGTCTGTAGTAATCTATAGCTAGCGTAAAATATGGAGCTCCAAAAATTCTAAAATAAATTTCTGGACGTGAGGAATTTGTATATTAATCATATACAAAAATAATTAACTAAATATCACTTTGCAAATAAAAATGGCAGCAGTTATCGTGAGCGCTAAAGTTTCTGTTTTTTACAGCAAGTGTAACAAGACTTTCCCCAAGTCTTCCCAACGGTTCTACTTGGCACAACCACTAATTAAACACAAAAAACACAAAAAAACAGAGGCTATATAAATTATTTATTACTAAACAGGAGCAAAAAGCAAGGAATAAAAATAAAATTGGGTTGCCTTCCAACAATCGCTATTGTTTAACGCCCCTAGCTAGGCATAAGAAGCAAGGATAGATCTAGGTATTGCCATCTTTGGTAGGCAATCCATAAGTGGCTCTCATGATTGATTAATAAGATAATTTAATTTTATTTCTAGGAAAGTGTTCCATGACTTTCCTTAATGAAAATTGTAATCTAATATTTCCTTCCTTCATATCAATAATTGCACCAATCGTTCTAAGGAAAGGTCTACCAAGAATAATAGGACATGAAGGATTGCAATCTATGTCAAGAACAATAAAATCTACGGGCACATAATTCCTATTTGCAACAATAAGAACATCATTAATTCTTCCCATAGGTTTCTTAATAGTGGAATCTGCAAGGTGCAAGTTTAGAGAGCAATCATCAAAATCACGGAAACCTAACAAATCACACAAAGTCTTTGGAATCGTGGAAACACTAGCACCCAAATCACATAAAGCATAGCTTTCATGATATTTAATTATAATTTTAATAGTTGGTTCCCACTCATCGTAAAGTTTTCTAGGGATAGAAACTTCCAATTCAAGTTTTTCCTCATAAGATTGCATCAAGGCATCAACGATATGTTTAGTAAACGCTTTATTTTGACTATAAGAGTGAGGAGAATTTAGCACGGATTGCAACAAGGAAATACAATCAATAAAAGAGCAATTTTAATAGTTAAATTCCTTGAAATCCATAATAGTGGGTTTAGCAACATCTAGGGTTTTAATTTCTTCCATCCCACTTTTATCAGTTTTAGCATCAAGATCAAAAAATTCTGAATTCTTGGAACGTCTTCTAGGTAAAGGTGGATCATATTCAGTCCCATCATTATCAAGATTCATATTGCAAAACAAAGATTTAATAGGGGACACATCAATAACTTTTAGATCTTCATCTTTATTTTCATAGAAACTAGAAGAACACGCTCTTATAAAGGCATCTTTCTTAGCACACATCCTAGCGGTTCTTTCTTTGCACTCATCAATGGAAATTCTCATGGCTCTGAGAGACTCATTGATATCATGCTTAGGTGGAATAGATCTAAGTTTCAAAGAATCAACATCAAGAGAAATTCTATCAACGTTCCTAGCCAACTCATCAATCTTAAGCAATTTTTATTCAATCAAAGCATTAAAATTCTTTTGCGAAGTAATAAATTCTTTAATATTAGATTCAAATCAGAGGGCATCTTATTATAATTTCCATAAGAATTGTTGTAGGAATTACCATAATTATTAGAGGGCTTACTAGGATTAGGCATAGGATTAAAATTTCCTCTATACGCGTTGTTACCAAAATTGTTCCTACCAACAAAATTCACATCCATAGACTCGTTATTATTCTCAATCAATGTAGACAGGAGCATATCATTAGGATCAGAAGAAACACTCTTACTAGCAAATAATTTCATAAGTTCATCCATCTTTCCACTAAAAACATTAATTTCTTCTATCACATGCACCTTTTTATTAGTAGATCTTTCAGTATGCCATTGAGAATAATTAACCATAATATTATCTAGGAGTTTAGTAGCTTCTCCTAAAGTGATTTCCATAAAAGTGCCTCCCGCGGCCGAATCTAAAAGATTTCTAGAAGCAAACTTCAATCCGGCATAAATTTTTTGTATAATCACCCACAAATTTAAACCATGAGTAGGGAAATTACGTATCATTAGTTTCATTCTCTCCCAAGCTTGTGCAACATGTTCATGATCAAGTTGCTTAAAATTCATAATATTGTTTCTATGAGAGATGATCTTAGCGGGACGAAAATACTTAGAGATTAAAGCATCTTTGCACTTGTTCCATGAATCAATACTATTTTTAGGCAAAGACGAAAACCAAGCTTTAACACAATCTCTAAGCAAAATAGGAAATAGCTTCAATTTAACAGTATCATTATCCATATATTTCTTCTTTTGCATATCACACAAATCAACAAAGCTATTTAGATGGGTAGCGGCATCTTCACTAGGAAGGCCGGAAAACGGATCTTTCATGACAAGATTCAGCAAAGCAGTATTAATTTCACAAGATTCAGCATCGGTAAGAGGAGCAATCGGAGTGATAATAAAATCATTGTTGTTGGTATTGGTGAATTCACACAATTTAGTGTTATCTTGAGCCATCGTGACAAACAAGCAAACTAACACACAAGCAAACAAAAAGAAAGCGGGCAAAAAGAGGCAAATAGAGAAAGAGAGGGAGGATAGAGAGAGAGGGCGAATAAAACGCAAGGGTGAAGTGGGGGAGAGGAAAACGAGAGGCAAATGGTAAATAATGTAATGCGGGGGATAAGGGTATGTGATGGGTACTTGGTATATTGACTTTTGCGTAGACCTCCCCGGCAACGGCGCCAGAAATCCTTCTTGCTACCTCTTGAGCACTGCGTTGGTTTTCCCCGAAGAGGAAGGGATGATGCAGCAAAGTAGTGTAAGTATTTCCCTCAGTTTTTGAGAACAAAGGTATCAATCCAGTAGGGGGCTACGCGCGAGTCCCTCGCACCTGCACAAAACAAATAAATCCTCGCAACCAACGTGATAAGGGGTTGTCAATCCCTACACGGCCACTTATGAGAGTGAGATATGATAATATAATATTTTTGGTATTTTTATGATAAAGATGCAAAGTAAAATAAAAGCAAAGTAAAAGCAAAGGAAATAACTAAGTAGTAGGAGATTAATATGGTGAAGATAGACCTGGGGGCCATATGTTTCACTAGTGGCTTCTCTCGAGAGCATAAGTATTCTACGGTGGGTGAACAAATTACTGTTGAGCAATTGACAGAAGTGAGCATAGTTACGAGAATATCTAGGTATGATCATGTATATAGGCATCACAACCAATACAAGTAGACCGACTCCTGCCTACATCTACTACTATTACTCCACTCATCAACCGCTATCCATCATGCATCTAGAATATTAAGTTAATGAAAACAGGGTAATGCCTTAAGCAAGATGACATGATGTAGAGGGATAAACTCATGCAATATGATGAAAACCCCATCTTGTTATCCTTGATGGCAACAATACAATACGTGCCTTGCTGCCCTACTGTTACTGGGAAAGGACACCGCAAGATTGAACCCAAAGCTAAGCACTTCGCCCATTGCAAGAAAGATCAATCTAGTAGGCCAAACCAAACTAATAATCCGAAGAGACTTGCAAAGATAACTAATCATACATAAAATAATATAGAGAAGATTCAAATATTGTTCATAGATAGACTTAAACCCACAATTCATCAGTCTCAACAAACACACCGCAAAAAGAAGATTACATCAAATAGTTCTCCACAAGAGAGGGGAGAACATTGTATTGAGATCCAAAAAGAGAGAAGAAGCCATCTAGCTACTAACTATGGACCCGTAGGTCTGAGGTGAACTACTCACACTTCATCGGAGGGGCTATGGTGTTGATGTAGAAGCCCTCCGTGATCGATGCCCCCTCCGACGGAGCTCCAAAACAGGCCCCAAGATGGGATCTCATGGATACAGAAAGTTGCGGCGGTGGAATTTGGGTTTTGGCTCCGTCTCTGATTGTTTGGGGGTACGTAGGTATATATAGGAGGAGGAGTACTTCAGTGGAGCAACAGGGGGCCCACGAGGGTGGAGGGCGTGCCTGGGGGGTAGGCGCGCCCTCCTACCTCATGGCCTCCTCTTTTGTGTCTTGACGTAGGGTCCAAGTCTCCTGGGTCTTGTTCGTTGAGAAAAACACGTTCCCGAAGGTTTCATTCTGTTTGGACTCCGTTTGATATTCCTTTTCTTCGAAACCCTAAAACAGGCAAAAAACAACAATTCTGGGCTGGGCCTACGGTTAATAGGTTAGTCCCAAAAATAATATAAAAGTGGATGATAAAGCCCAATAATGTCCAAAACAGTAGATAATATAGCATGGAGCAATCAAAAATTATAGATACGTTGGCGACGTATCAAGCATCCCCAAGCTTAATTCATGCTCGTCCTTGAGTAGGTAAATGATAAAAACAGAATTTTTGATGCGGAGTGCTACTTGGCATAATTTTAATGTAATTCTTCTTAATTGTGGTATGAATATTCAGATCCAAAAGATTCAAGACAAAAGTTTATATTGACATAAAAATAATAATACTTCAAGCATACTAACAAAGCAGTTATGTCTTCTCAAAATAACATGGCCAAAGAAAGTTCATCCCTACAAAATCATATAGTTTAGTCATGCTCCATTTTTGTCACACAAGAATGCTCTCATCATGCACAACCCCGATGACAAGCCAAGCAATTGTTTCAGACTTTAGTAATCTCAACCTATAAACTTTCATGCAATATATGAGCGCGAGCCATGGACATAGCACTATGGGTGGAATAGAATATAATGAGGGGGGTTATGTGGAGAAGACAAAAAAGGAGGAAGTCTCACATCAACGAGGCTAATCAATGGGCTATGGAGATGCCCACCGATTGATGTTAATGCAAGGAGTAGGGATTGCCATGCAACGAATGCACTAGAGCTATAAATGTATGAAAGCTCAACAAAAGAAACTAAGTGGGTGTGCATCCAACTTGCTTGCTCACGAAGACCTAGGGCACTTGAGGAGGCCCATTGTTGGAATATACAAGCCAAGTTCTATAATGAAAATTCCCACTAGTATATGAAAGTGACAAAACAAGAGACTCTCTATCATGAAGATTATGGTGCTACTTTGAAGCACAAGTGTGGCAAAGGATAGTAACATTGTCCCTTCTATCTTTTTCTCTCATTTTTTTGGGCCTTCTCTTTTTTATGGCCATTCTCTTTTTTTCCTTTTTTTATTTTTCCTCACTTGGGACATTGTTCTAGAAAATGACGATCATCACACTTCTATATATTTACAACTCAATGACTACAACTCGATACTAGAACAAAGTATGACTCTATATGAATGCCTCCGGCGGTGTACCAGGATATGCAATGGACCAAGAGTGACATGTATGAAAGAATTATGAACGGTGGCTTTGCCACAAATACTATGTCAACTGCATGATCATGCTAAGCAATATGACAATAATGAATGTGTCATGATAAACGGAATGGTGGAAAGTTGCATGGCAATATATCTCGAAATGGCTATGAAAATGCCATAATAGGTAGGTATGGTGGATGTTTTGAGGAAGATATAAGGAGGTTTATGTGTGAAAGAGCGTATCATATCACGGGGTTTGGATGCACCGGCAAAGTTTGCGCCAACTCTCAATGTGAGAAAGGGCAATGCACGGTACCGAAGAGGCTAGCAAGGATGGAAGGGTGAGAGTGCGTATAATCCATGGACTCAACATTAGTCATAAAGACCTCACATACTTATTGAGAAAATCTACAAGTCATCAAAAACCTCGGCACTACGCGCATGCTCCTAGGGGGATAGATTGGTAGGAAAAGACCATCGATCGTCCCCGACCGCCACTCATAAGGAGGACAATCAAATAACACCTCATGTTTCAAATTTGTTACATAATGTTTACCATACGTGCATGCTACAGGACTTGCAAACTTCAACACAAGCATTTCTCAATTTCACAACTACTCAACTAGCACGACTTTGATATTATTACCCCCATATCTCAAAACGATCATCAAGCAGCAAACTTCTCTTAGTATTCAAAACACTCATAAGAAAATTTTACTAATCTTGAATACCTAGCATATTAGGATTTTAAGCAAATTACCATGCTATTTAAGACTCTCAAAATAATCTAAGTGAAGTATGAGAGATCAAGAGTTTCTATAAAACAAATCCACCACCGTGCTCTAAAAGATATAAGTGAAGTACTAGAGCAAAACTATATTACTCAAAAGATATAAGCGAAGCACATAGAGTATTCTAGCAAATTCCAAAACATGTATGGCTCTCTCAAAAGGTGTGTACAGGAAGGATGATTGCGGTAAACTAAAAATTAAAGACTCAAATCATACAAGACTCTCGAAGCAAAACACATATCATGTGGCGAATAAAAATATAGCTCCAAGTAAAGTTACCGATAGAAGTAGACGAAAGAGGGGATGCCTTCTGGGGAATCCCCAAGCTTTGGCTTTTAGGTGTCCTTATATTATCTTGGGGGTGCCATGGGAATCCCCAAGATTAGGCTCTTTCCACTCATTGTTCCATAATCCATCAAATCTTTACCCAAAACATGAAAACTTCACAACACAAAACTCAAAGTAGAAAATCTCGTGAGCTCCGTTAGCGAAAGAAAACAAAAGACCACTTTAAGGTACTGTAATGAACTCATTCTTTATTTATATTGGTGTTAAACCTAATGTATTCCAACTTCTCTATGGTTTATAAACAAGTTTACTAACCATAGATTCATCAAAATAAGGAAACAACACACGAAAAACAGAATCTGTCAAAAACAGAACAGTCTGTAGTAATCTATAGCTAGCGTAAAATATGGAACTCAAAAAATTCTAAAATAAATTGCTGGACGTGAGGAATTTATCTATTAATCATATTCAAAAATAATTAACTAAATATCACTTTCCAAATAAAAATGGCAGCAGTTCTCGTGAGCGCTAAAGTTTCTGTTTTTACAGCAAGTGTAACAAGACTTTCCCCAAGTCTTCCCAATGGTTCTACTTGGCACAAACACTA
The DNA here is from genome assembly GCF_002162155.2 of Triticum dicoccoides. Classification (NCBI taxonomy): domain Eukaryota; kingdom Viridiplantae; phylum Streptophyta; class Magnoliopsida; order Poales; family Poaceae; genus Triticum; species Triticum dicoccoides. The sequence continues at coordinate 379,971,141 of NC_041384.1, forward strand.
ATTAAACACAAAAAACACAAACAAAACAGAGGATAGATAAATTATTTATTACTAAACAGGAGCAAAAAGCAAGGACTAAAAATAAAATTGGGTTGCCTCCCAACAAGCGCTATTGTTTAACGCCGCTAGCTAGGCATAACAAGCAAGGATAGATCTAGGTATTGCCATCTTTGGTAGGCTATCCATAAGTGGCTCTCATGATTGATTCATAAGGTAATTTAAGTTTCTTTCTAGGAAAGTGTTCCGTGACTTTCCTTAATGAAAATTGTAATCTAATATTTCCTTCCATCATATCAATAATTGCACCAATCGTTCTAAGGAAAGGTCTACCAAGAATAATAGGACATGAAGGATTGCAATCTATGTAAAGAACAATAAAATCTACGGGCACATAATTCCTATTTGCAACAATAAGAACATCATTAATTCTTCCCATATGTTGTGGGTTTGTCACGGCAGATGTCCTTGTGAAAGGACTTAGTCATGGAGCCATCGCTACAGGTTATCTCAAAGGGGTTAAACCGAACAAGGGGACACGGGGATTTTATACTAGTTCGGCCCCTTCAAGGAAGGTAAAAGCCTACATCTAGTTGTGATTGGTATTTCTAGGGTTTCGAAGGCCAGGGAGCGAATCCGCTTTGTCTGGCTCTCGAGTTGTTGTCTGTCCCTAAACCGCAGTCGGGTCGTCCCTTTATATACATAGGTTGACGCCCACCAGGCTACAGAGTCCCGAAGCCAGATCATACACGTATCCGGTTCGGTCTCTATCCTTCCTATCTTATAAAACAAGTTACATGACTAGGTCGGTTTACATTTACAGGCTTTAACCCGCCTTTGGGCCTTGGGCCTTCGTGAAGCGCCATCATCCTTGCATCTTCATGGGCTTCTAATCTTCAGGGAGTTAACCCGGCTACATAAGGCCGGTTTACCTCCAGTAGTAATATCCCCAACATTAGGCCCCAGATTGGTTTGAACTTCTTCATGTCAATCTTCTACACTTAGAAAAATTCTTCCCTCATATCTTCACCTTGATCTTGTAAATCGCCGTGACGTCATACTTCCAGATAATGATAAACCACCCCGACGTCATCTATCTGTTGATGTCGATGATTACCTTCATTTAATGTGTATTCAGTCACCGAGGCGACACTTTTATTAATTTATCCATTTTTGGGCTCCTCGATTCCTGCACTTGCCTTTTTATCGCTTTGCCTTATAAATAGGGGCAGAGGACCCCTTTCTTTTATTTCCGCTACCCATTCATCTCTTCTTCTTCCTCTCGACGACCCCGCACTCGAGCACCGCCGTCATCTTCGAACCTCGCCTCTGCTTCGCCGTCGGCTGCTGCATCAACCTGTTCACACCAGAGTTCCACAGCGCCCTTCCGCTGCTTCCGCAGTCGCAGTAAGTCATTTCCCCCTTGTTTCCTAGATCCATTAGGGTTTCCTTGCTCTTCGCTGTTCTTGAGGTTCATCAGAGCTTTCTGTGCTTTTCTTCCTTGGCCTTTAGGTGAACACTTCGTACCTGACGTACTCCTTGCCGTAGCTAATCTTCTGCTATCACCACAAACCCTTATGCGCAAAGAACTGATCTAGTCCTTCATAAGCTGCTTCAGTTCTTCACCCTTTCTAGATCCAATTATTTTTACTTTTCTGTCTTATCTTAGATCCAAAAATTTCACATACCTTTGTGAAATCTGTTTCTCCTCACACCATCATAGGCGATTTAATTTTGTATAAGCAATCTATACCATTAGCCCTCTGATAAACTGGAAGAGCCTTTTACCTCCATAATTATATTCCGGTTTAACAGTGTCTGAGTACCCCTGTCGTGGTACTACCTTTTATGCATTATTGCATTGATCTCCGGTTTATGCCATGTCACCTATCAGTGCATATTTTACTCCCTTGCATCTTGTATGTTATCTTGTGTGATTTATAAACCAGCCTTTTGTTTCCAGCTCGTTTGTTCGACGATGGCCAAGCAATTCACCGCTAGCAACTGGGCTCGTTCCCGGGTCACAGAGGAACAATTGAGTGATATGGTCAGCATTGGCACTTTGGCTAAGAAAACTGAAATCAAATGGCGAGTTCCAGGAATACAAAATCCTCCAACCCCAAGGCAGGGTGAGGTGGTTGTCTTTGTTGACCACATAGGCCGTGGCTTCAAACTGCCAGGGTCAAAGTTTTACCGAGATGTGCTTGCCAGCTTCCAACTTCATCCTCAAGATATTGGTCCCAACTCGGTCTCCAATTTATGCAACTTCCAGGTCTTCTGTGAAGTATATTTACAAGAAGAACCAACCGCCGAGCTATTCCGGGACTTCTTTCATTTAAACCGGCGCACAGAATTTGTAAATGGCCCTAACACTGAACTTGGGGGTGTCTCAATTCAAAAGCGGAAAGAGGTTGAATTTCCTCATGCCAAATTGCACAACCATCCAAAGGAATGGAACCAAACTTGGTTTTATTGCAGAGATACATCCCCTGAAGATGAAAATCCCTTCCCCGGCTTTCGTGATCACAGACTATCCAACACCCATCCAATGCCACAACGCCTGAGCTCTTCAGAAAGGGCGAAATATGCCCCTCAACTCGCCAAACTCCGGCCCTTTATGGCAAACAGTTTAACAGACGTGGACTTTGTGCGCTGTTGGATATCCTGGAGTATCCTGCCTCTAAGCCAGCGTTCCGGTTTAATGTGTGAGTATACCGGTGAGGTTGACGACCCTCAACGCCATTGCAACCTTCAATTATATGAGGAAGAAGTCACTGAAGGTGTAAAGAAGATTCTGAATGAATCGAAACTGGTCTGTAGTCAAATCGGTCTGAGTCCCTTCTATGCCAAGAACAAACCACCTACTGTAAGCATTATACTTCCTTTTCATCTCTAATATTTTTAGCTTATGCAACCTGTAATCCTTCTTCTATGTATGTAGGGTGATGACCCCTTCTGGAAACGGAAAACCGTAGAGAAAGCGGCAAAGCCGACTGTGGATAAAGTGATCAAGCCATCCCGCCCCAAAACCAAAGCCGTAAAACAGACGTCAAAATGGAAAACGGCTGACCGGATCAACATGGAACTTGATGATGACACTGATGATCCAGAAGTTGAGGTAGAACTTGACTCACTTGGCTCTCTTTTCATGCATCTCATTAACAATGATCTTCCTCAGGAGGACGCAGAAGCTAGTCAAGCTGATGATGTAAAGGTAATTACCCTTTCCTCCGGTTCAGACTATATGCCAACACAAAAAACCCGCCAAGCAGTCCGGAAAGTAAGCTTTTCTCATCCTCTTGCTCACTTGGATCCAACATTTACTTTGAAGACTCAGCAGCATGAAGCTCGTCGGACAACCCGGCACAGTGGCCAACATGTCACTTCAGCCGGTTTACCTGATACCCCGGTTCGGAAGCGCTGGTCTAAGGTCTCTCCTACTTCTGACCATTCTTACCGCAAGGCAGGTTATTTCAGACAGCCTCTTAATTCGTCCGATTCAAATTATCAGGTGTCACCTCCTTCATCTTCTGGTGAATCGACATCAACTCAACTCCCCCCTTTGAAAACTGTGGCCGGGTAAGTAGTAAACCTTTCCTTTCAATGCGTCATAAATCCTTTGAATAGGATGTTAATCCTCTTTTATCCTGTTTCCAGGGCCAAAGCTAGACCCAGCAAGAAAGCTCGGGTCACCAATCCGCCCGAAGGCCCGGTCGCCGAAGAAGAAGAACCAAGAGGTGAACCGGAACAAACTTGTGAACCGGAAGGCCCTCATCTTGAAGCTACTTCTGATGACCCGCCCCTTGAAGGCCAAAATACTGATGAGCCAACAGACGCTGAGCCTGCCGCGCCCGATGCTAAACCGGCAGAACCAAACTGGGCTAGTCCGGTGAAAGATGCTGAAATTCCAATATCACCAACCAAAAACCCTAAAGGCCAAGGTGATGACGTTATTATTACTGGAATAGGCCATAGCTCTCCTGGCCATCCTGTAGTTTTGGCTCAACATAGTGCCAAAGAAGAGCAGGCTGCTAGAGAAAAAGGCAAATGGAGCAGTGATTTGGCAAGTTATGCTCATCTCAGCGTAGAGGAGCTTCACAATGGCTTCTTGAATCGCTTGCACGCAAACCGGGATTATGAAGCCGGTTTGGTAAATTTGATGAAGGAGCGATATGAGGTATTTTCTTCCTCCTTTGTATCTTGATTCATAGTCTGAAAATGCTAGCCCAAATAGCCCCCAAGGTCCGGGTTATAATGTGAATCATAACCCGGGTCTTCGTAGCACTTTAAGTCACTGATAAGAACCATATTTACCCTTTAGCAAGTAGATAGCTTTCTGCCGCGTATTCCCCAAAGGCCGGTTTAACTCTAGCAAGTTAATCCGGGTTTTAATCCATGCATCTATTTTTGAATCAACATACATTAGCCCCCAAGTGTCAAGGATAATGTTTACATTGTTCTGGACACTTGTATAAACTGTAGCAATTTAGAGCAAATAGGCATTAGCCCCCAAGTACGAAGTGCATAACCTGTTATGCGATTTGTACTTAGAATATGTACGTATCCTGTTATTTGATATATCTTCAATGTTTGCAGTCTGATCTGAGGAATAAAGAGGCCCAAATCATTGATTTGCAAAACAATGTGAAGTCCCAACAAGAAGAAGCCACCAAAACCAAAGAGGAGCTGACGAAAGCCCTAGCCGCCATGGAAAAACTCAAAGAATCTTTCAACAAAGACCGTGCTGAATGGGAGATCGAGAAATCCGGTTTAATAAGAGTGCCGAAGACGCCAAGGCTGCCTTGAAACCGGTTGTGGAGGAACTGGCTGGTTTGAAACGGCAAATTAACGCCATGACTTCTGCAATCTTTGGTAAGTGTGTCCTTTATGTATTTGGTGTAACTTGTGGAACCTTATCTTTGACCAGAATGCTGATGTTAAACCGTGACAGGCACCCGGATTGCTCATCTTGGCACAGATATGCGCATGAAGCTCAAAGCGGCATATACATTGGTTGAATAGCTGTACTCTGGGTCTCGGCGGGCTTTTTGCATGGTAGCTTACAACAAACCGGCCCCAACTTTGATTAAAGAAACACTTGAGAAGTTGGCCATGTTACCAGCCCGTATTGCCGAATTGAAGAGGGCAGCTGCCAGGTCCGGAGCTTTAACCGCACTTATTCGAGCCAAAGCCTGGATTCCAAACCTTGAACCGGATGATATCATTAAAGGATATCCAGGTGTGAAGGAAGACGGTTCAACCTTTAATAACGATGACCTTCGGCGGCTAACCAAACAGATGCGGCCAGTAGCCAGCAAACTGGCCGATGATACAGACTTGTCCCATTTTCAACCGGTTTATGACGCTGAAGGGAGAAGACAACCGGCCGACATACATGAAGTTGAAGAACTTGTGCCTCCGATTCATAAGCACACTAATGCTCTTGATATCAACCCCTCCAATCTTATCCATGAGGAAGCAGTATTTCAAGCTTTAACTAGATTCGATTGGTCGACAGTTGATTTCCAGTGTCTGGGGAGGGATGAAGAAGTGCCTACACCAACTGACCCTCAACCATCAAACCGTCCAGATGAAGCGTCCTAAACCAGTCGCCGGTTTACTGGCTACTGTGTGCTGACCTCGTGAAAAACAATTATGCCATTGGAGCCGCTTTGAAATCTTCTTGTAATAAGATAGCCAAAACTCCATTATTTGCCATGCCATCGAGCATGTTTTGTAATGCCTCATGACAACTTTTGCCACCTTTTGAGATATAATTATTCATAACCCATGATGAATTGTGTTCCTGGGTACAACAACTCAAAAGTAGCTAGCGGTTTACCGCTAGACGGGTCATAATGTCCAGGAAGTGTATAAGACATAGATGAAATAATCGAAGTGTTTGTACAAAAAGCAATATACATAACATACCACATTGGCTGACCAACGGTGTATACGGCAAAGGTGTTAATACCAGTCCGGAACATTCATAACCCCATCTTTGTAATACCGGTCTATATATTAAACCGGACCGGGATAACTACCGGGTTTTCTTTATAACACTGGTGATTTAGTCAACCAGACCGGGTCAATAAACACCGGTTTATAATTGATCATGTGTCGACAACTTGTAGTTGAAAAGTAAGCCGGGTTAAGGACGCTGGTTTATCAAAAAAATACTTATGAACTTCAACAAATAAAACTCAAAAAAGAAGAATATGCAAGGCTTTTTACGAGCTGCCAGGCTCCAAATCAAGGCTTTTCATGGGCTACCAGGCCTCTGAGTTAAACCATTTAACAAAGCCTTTTAAGATGGGCCTCCAATTAACCAATCATCGTTTTAACATTGACAAGTTCAGGGTCTATAAAAGATTGACATGTCAAACGTTCGATGGGTCATACCAGGATTACCTGGACATGAGTGGCTTACTTGATGAAGGCAGGTTAACCCAGGTTTTTAGGTGAATACACCAGGCTTCCAAGCCGTGGCTTGATAGCCAATTACAAGGGTCCTTTCAAACTCTTTGTTGCTTTGCAAAAAAGAGCCCCCAAGTAACTTTGTGAGCTATGCTTAGTGTGTGCCCATGTTTGAGTCTGTGCTTTGTACAACACTCTCTTTGGCTTCACAAATTTCCCCTTGTGGCCTAAATGCCTATCAAGAGGTGTAGCTATGGTGTTATAACAACCAAGCCCCCTAGTGATATCCCTTCGTGGTTTCAAAACCGATCAAGAGGTGTAGCTGTAGTTCAAATATGACCAAGCCCCCTAGTGATTTTCTTTATATCCATGCAGCTGCTAAAGCCAGTATTAACAAAAACTCCGCTTTGTTAGTTAATTCGTATAAGCACACACATGATGTAAAAAGAATAGATACCCCGCTTATAGCGGAGGCTCCGATTTATTATATGATATATACACTGTCATAAATATGTATAGATGAAGAGCCTATGGCTTTACGTATAGTAAGACCGAAGGAGAGCTATGTTCCATGGCCGCTTGGTCTCCTCCTCCGATTGACGTGAGTCTTTATGCTCTCGAACATCAATGAGGTAGTAAGATCCGTTGTGCAGATTTTTGCTGACCACAAAGGGTCCTTCCCAAGGTGGGGATAACTTGTGCATATCAGTCTGATCCTAGATGAGCCGGAGCACCAAATCGCCTTCTTGAAAGGTTCTGGTTTTAACCCAGCGGCTATGATAACGTCGGAGATCTTGTTGATAAATCGCCAATCGTGCTGCGGCCAGATCACGCTCTTCATCCAACGGGTCCAGAGAATCTTGACGTGCCTTCTCATTATCAGCTTCAACATAAGCTGTCACACGGGGCGAGTCGTGACGGATGTCACTAGGAAGAACTGCCTCCGCTCCATAGACCATGAAGAAAGGTGTGTAACCCATAGACCTATTGGGTGTGGTGTTGATGCTCCACAACACAGAAGGTAGCTCCTCAACCTAACAACCCGGTGCCCGCTTTAAGGGAACCATAAGCCTGGGTTTGATACCCCGTAGAATTTCTTGATTTGCACTCTCTGCTTGACCATTAGACTGGGGATGAGCCACCGATGCTAGGTCGAGCCGGATGTGCTCGTGTTGACAAAATTCTTCCATCTCCCCCTTTGACAGGTTAGTACCATTATCTGTTATAATGCTGTGTGGAAAACCAAACCGGAATATCACCTTTTTGATGAATTGAACCGCCGTGGCTGCATCACACTTGCTGACTGGCTCTGGCTCCACCCATTTGGTGAATTTATCAACTGCTACTAACAGGTGGGTTGTCGTTGGATCGCTTGAAGGGTCCAACCATATCAAGCCCCCAAGTTGCAAACGGCCACGTAATTGGAATCATCCGTAACTCTTGAGCCGGAACGTGCGCACGGCGGGCGAATTTTTGACACCCATCACATCTCTTGACTAAATCTTCCGCATCAGCATGCGCCGTCAGCCAGTAAAAACCGTGGCAAAAAGCTTTAGCCACCAAAGACTTTGAACCTGCATGGTGACCGCAGTCCCCTTCATGGATTTCTCGCAAAATCTCACAACCTTGTTGAGGAGAAACACAACACTGAATTGCTCCTAAAACACTGTAGCGATGTAACTCCCCGTTGAGTATGGTCATGGACTTGGAACGCCGGATTATCTGTCGGGCCAACGTTTCATTGTCTGGTAACTTGCCCCGGTTCATGTAAGCCAGATATGGGATTGTCCAATCCGGTATGGCATGCAGAGCTGCCACGAACTGAGCCTTCAGATCAGGAATAGCCAAATCTTCTTCGGTTGGCACCTTGACTGACGGATTATGCAACACATCAAGAAAGACATTGGGCGGGACCGGTTTACGCTGGGAACCAAGACGACTTAAAGCGTCCGCCGCTTCATTCTTCCGCCGGTCTATATGGTCCACATGATAACCCTTAAAGTGACTAGCCACTGTATCCACCTCTCGCCGATATGCAGCCATGAGTGGGTCCTTAGAATCCCAAGTGCCAGACACCTGCTGAGCCACTAGATCTGAATCGCCGAAGCACTTAACCTGGCTCAAATTCATCTCCTTAGCCATCCGAAGACCGTGGAGCAAAGCCTCATATTCAGCTGCATTGTTAGTACAAGGGGACATTAAACGGAGGACATAACAAAACTTGTCACCTCGTGGGGAAGTTAGTATGACTCCAGCCCCCGAGCTCTCCAACTGTATGGATCCATCAAAATGAATAGTCCAATATGTATTATCTGGTTTCTCTTCAGGTGCCTGTAAATCCGTCCAATCATTGATGAAATCCACGAGTTCCTGGGATTTGATAGCTATGCGGGGTATATATTTAAGCCCATGAGGTCCAAGCTCAATAGCCCACTTGGCAACCCGGCCAGTTGCTTCTATGTTTTGAATGATATCGCCCAGAGGAGCTGAACTGACCACTGTGATGGGATGGCCCTGAAAATAATGTTTAAGCTTCCAGCTTGCCATAAACACTCCGTACACCAGCTTATGCCAATGCGGATACCTCTGCTTTGACTCAATGAGCACCTTGCTGATATAATAAACCGGCCATTGAACCGGATATTCCTTGCCAAGCTCCTTGCGCTCTACCACAATAGCTACGCTAACAGCCCAGGCATTAGCAGCCACATATAGTACTAACAGCTCCTTATCAATCGGTGCTGCAAGCACGGGCGATTCAGCTAGCTGCCTCTTCAGATCCTCGAATGCTTTATCAGCTACCTCGCTCCAGACAAAGTTATCTGTTTTCTTAAGCATCTGATATAAAGGGATGGCCTTCTCTCCAAGGCGACTGATAAACCGGCTCAATGCTGTAATTCGGCCGACCAGACGTTGAACATCGTTGATACACGCCAGTTTAGCCAAGGATGTAATTGCTGCAATCTTTTCTGGATTAGCCTCAATGCCCCTGTTTGACACCAGAAAACCCAAGAGCTTGCCTGCCGGGACACCAAAGACACACTTCTCCGGATTGAGCATCATCTTGTAAACTCGGAGATTGTCAAAGGTTTCTCTCAAATCATCTATCAATGTCTCCTCCTTTCTGGACTTTACCACAATATCATCCACATATGCATGAACATTGCGCCCAATTTGCTTATGAAGGCAATTCTAAACACATCGTTGGTAAGTTGCCTGGGCACTCTTGAGTCCAAAAGGCATGGAAACATAGCAGAAGGCTCCAAAGGGAGTTATGAATGTCGTCTTCTCCTGGTCCTTAACTACCATCTTGATCTGATGATAACCGGAATAAGCATCCAGAAAACACAAACGGTCACAACCTGCAGTCGCATCAATTATCTGATCAATGCGAGGGAGAGCAAAGGGGTCTGCAGGGCAAGCTTTGTTTAAATCTGTGTAATCCACACACATACGCCAAGTGTCGTTTTTCTTAAGAACCAGCACCGGATTAGCCAACCACTCTGGATGAAAGACCTCTACAATAAACCCTGCGGCCAACAGACGGGCTACCTCTTCACCTATAGCCTTACGCCTTTCTTCATTGAAGCGGCGGAGAAACTGACGGACTGGTTTAAACTTAGGATCAATGTTGAGTGTGTGCTCAACGAGTTCCCTTGGTACACCTGGCATGTCAGAAGGTTTCCATGCAAAGATGTCCCAATTCTCACGGATGAACTCGATGAGCGTGCTTTCCTATTTGGGATCCAGGTTCGCGCTGATGCTGAACTGTTTGGATGAATCACCGGGAACAAAGTCAACCATCTTAGTATCTGTGGCCGATTTAAACTTCAATGCCGGATCGTGTTCCATAGTTGGCTTTTTCAAAGGAGTCATGTCTCCCAGATCAACTTGCTCCTTATAGAATTTCAGCTCCTCCCTGGCAGAAACCGACTCAGCATAAGCCGCATCACCTTCCTCACATTCCAAAGCGATCTTTCTGCTTCCATGTACTATGATAGTCCCCTTATGACCTGGCATTTTAAGCTGTAGATAAACATAGCATGGCCTTGCCATGAACTTAGCATAAGCTGGCCGTCCAAACAAGGCGTGGTACGGACTTTTGATCTTTACCACCTCAAACATCAATGTTTCTGACCTTGAATTATAATCATCTCCAAAAGCTACCTCTAAGGCTATAGGATATGCAGACTTACCAGGCACCACCCCATGAAAGACCGTATTTGACAGTTTAAGATTCTTATCTGTCAACCCCATATGGAGGAATGTGTCATAATATAGAATGTTGATACTGCTTCCCCCATACATGAGTACTTTAGTAAACTTGTAACCCCCAACTTGCGGGGCTACCACCAGGGCCAAGTGACCCGGATTATCAACCCGGGGTGGGTGATCCTCTCTACTCCATAAAATGGGTTGCTCAGACCAGCGTAAATACTGAGGTACTGCCGGTTCAACATAGTTTACCGCCCTTTTGTGAAGCTTCTGATCACGCTTACACAAACTAGTAGTGAAAACATGATATTGCCCGCTATTTAGCTGCTTGGGATTGCTCTGATAACCCGACTGCTGCTGTTGCTGCTGATTCCCCTGATGCTTGTAACCTCCCTGGTTGCCTTGGTGCCCTTGATTGATGTGTCCAATTTGGTTGCCTTGAAACCTTGAACCGGAACCACCATATCCATAACCCGGCCCGTGGAAACCACCTCCTGAACCGCCAGGCGGGCCATTATCATACTGGAACATATTGGAATTCTTGAAATCCCGCATGATATAGCAGTCCTTCCAAAGATGCGACGTTGGCTTCTCCTTTGATCCATGCTTTGGACAGGGCTGATTTAACAGGCGCTCCAAATTGGGGCCTGAACCTCCATCCCTCTGGGGCTGCTTGCCCTTACGGCGCTGACCATTCTCCTGAGCATTGGTGTTAGCAACAAAGTCGAAGCTGTTGTCGGCCTTGCGCTTACCGTTGTTCCCATGGCCTGTTGGATTATGCTGCTGACCCTTGGCGTTGCCATTCTTTTTCCCTTTCTCCGGTTTTGTCCTCCTCTGAATCCGGGTCCTTGGTATTATCTGAATAGGCGTATTTAACCAAAGCGGCCATGGGCATTGACATATCATTGCAGTGACGTTTGAGCGGCTTGAAACGGCAATTGCCCTCTAATGTTAACACTGCGGTGTCTGCATTGAGATGATCTGATGAGTGCAAAATCGCTGAGACCCGTTTAACCCAATCGGTCGTGGACTCCCCTTCCTCCTGGACACAAGCGGCCAGATCCACGATTAACATTGGCTTCTTACAAATATCTTTGAAATTCTGGATAAACCGGTGCTTCAATTCGGCCCATGATCCGACAGAGTTAGTTGGCAAGCTCTTCAACCAAGTACGAGTTGTTCCTTCCAACATCATGGTGAAATATTTAGCACATACTGCCTCATCCACATCTAACATCTCCATTGCCATCTCATAGCTCTCCACCCACGCCTCTGGCTGCAAATTGGCGGTGTAATTTGGTACCTTACGAGGTCCCTTGAAGTCCTTGGGCAGTCTCACATTACGCAAAGCGGGGGTGAGACACGGCACCCCTAAGGAACTGAACACCACACCTGGCTCTACTGAAGCTGTAGGGTGAACCGGAGTATGTTGTCGTGCTCCGTGTCGAGCTGCCAACTCGGCCTCCCGACGTGCGTGGCTGTGGTCCACAACATCCTACGCTTTAGCGCCTCCCCCTGCCGGGTTGTTTCCTCGCGGTGAATTTCGGCGACATGCACTGCTGGACACAGCCGGTTCGTCCTCCACGTGTCTACTATAGCTTTGGCTTGGACGGGGAGTGGAACGAATCCTCTCACGACTGTGCGAATATGTGTGCTGTTGATTTAGGGCTGTTTGAAGGAGATCCCTGGCCCGACGTGCTTCCACCGCAACTGGTGACTCGCCGTCGGTTGGGAGGGCTGCCAGGCGTGAAACGGCGGCCACAATATTGTCCAACGGGTTGGAATAATGCCCGGGTGGTGTTGGTACATACTGTGGCACAACGTTGTTCTGGCGAGGCGGGTCCATCGTGCGCGGTTGAACCGGCGCTCCTGCTCCTGGTGCCTCCGCCCAGTTTAGCATGGGTTGGTTACCAGCTCCTGCTCCTGGTGTGTTGAAGAGATTATGTGGCTCATAAACCGATGGGAGACGCGATTGGTACCTTCTTCTCATGACTTCCTCTAAAGCATTCTGATCCAGCCTAATCCGGTAGGCCTGTGCTTCCAATTCAGCCTGCTCCGTAGCCATCCTAGCGTTCTCTGTCGCCAGGTCCACTTTAGCCTGAGCTATCTGATCTTTCACCTTTGCAATCTCCGCATTGTGCTCATCCCTGGCTGCTGCATCCACCTCTGCGGCCATCAACGTTGCCAAAGCGTCGAACAAACCAGACATGACTTGGGCTGGAGGCGGCGCAGAGCTTCCTGCCCCTACCGGTGTAGCCGTTGTTGAACCGGAGAGTATTGCTGCGGCGGTCGATGAATGAGGTGTTGATTGTGTGCCGGCCATGAAGATGGAGGCCCGGTTTGGCAGATCAGGGGAATCCGGAATACTGTTGCCCTCAGATCCTCCATCAATCCGGCCGTCCTGCAACTGATAAAGCTATTCGGTCTCTCCAGAAGACTTGTCATCAGAACAGACCACGGTCTCTGCATCGGACACCGGCCCGTCCTCGTATCTCGATCCATGGATGACACCTACGAAAACATGCCTTGCCTCGGGCTGAACCGGCGAAGAACTTGCACGCCGAGCCGTTTCAATGATGTCCGTGCAGATGTCTGGCTCAGGGGCCGATTCGCCGATCTTGCCGATGAAGACGTGAATCCCACCGAAGGGGACCCGGTACCCGTACTCGATTGAATCAGCCTCGGGACCCCATCCTGCATTGTCGATGTAGGGCTTGCCGCGACGACTCTTCGTCATCTGGCCCACAACATTTCCCTTAAGTCCATCAAAGCTGCCCTTCAAGAACTCAAAACCATCGTGCAATAGCCCCACAGTGGGTGCCAACTGTCATGGGTTTGTCACGGCAGATGTCCTTGTGAAAGGACTTAGTCGTGGAGCCATCGCTACGGGTTAGCTCAAAGGGGTTAAACCGTACAAGGGGACACGGGGATTTTATACTAGTTCGGCCCCGTCAAGGAAGGTAAAAGCCTACGTCTAGTTGTGATTGGTATTGCTAGGGTTTCGAAGGCCAGGGAGCGAATCCGCTTTGTCTGGCTCTCGAGTTGTTGTCTGTCCCTAAACCGTGGCCGGTTCGTCCCTTTATATACATAGGTTGACGCCCTCCGGGCTACAGAGTCCCGAAGCCGGATCATACACGTATTCGGTTCGGTCTCTATCCTTCCTATCTTATAATACAAGTTACATTACTAGGTCGGTTTACATTTACAGGCTTTAACCCGCCTTTGGGCCTTGGGCCTTCGTGAAGCGCCATCATCCTTGCATCTTCATGGGCTTCTAATCTTCAAGGAGTTAACCCGGCTACATAAGGTCGGTTTACCTCCAGTAGTAATATCCCCAACACCATAGGTTTCTTAATAGTGGAATCCGCAAGGTGCAAGTTTAGAGAGCAATCATCAAAATCACGGAAACCTAACAAATCACACAAAGTCTTTGGAATCGTGGAAACACTAGCACCCAAATCACATAGAACCAATTCAAGTTTTTCCTCATAAGATTGCATCAAGGCATCAACGATATGTTTAGTAAACGCTTTATTTTGACTATAAGAGTGAGGAGAATTTAGCACGGATTGCAACAAGGAAATACAATCAACCAAAGAGCAATTTTCATAGTTAAATTCGTTGAAATCTATAAGAGTGGGTTTAGCAACATCTAGGGTTTTAATTTCTTCCATCCCACTTTTATCAATTTTAGCATCAAGATCAAAAAATTCTGAATTCTTGGAACGTCTTCTAGGTAAAGGTGGATCATATTCAGTCCCATCATTATCAACATTCATATTGCAAAACAAAGATTTAATAGGGGACACATCAATAACTTTTAGATCTTCATCTTTATTTTCATAGGAACTAGAAGAACACGCTCTTATAAAGGCATCTTTCTTAGCACGCATCCTAGCGGTTTTTTCTTTGCACTCATCAATGGAAATTTTCATGGCTTTGAGAGGCTCATTGATATCATGCTTAGGTGGAATAGATCTAAGTTTCAAAGAATCAACATCAAGAGAAATTCTATCAACGTTCCTAGCCAACTCATCAATCTTAAGCAATTTTTCTTCAATCAAAGCATTAAAATTCTTTTGTGAAGTAATAAATTCTTTAATATTAGATTCAAAATCAGAGGCATCTTATTATAATTTCCATAAGAATTGTTGTAGGAATTACCATAATTATTAGAGGGATTACTAGGATAAGGCCTAGGATTAAAATTTCCTCTATACGCGTTGTTACCAAAATTGTTCCTACCAACAAAATTCACATCCATAGACTCGTTATTATTCTCAATCAAAGTAGACAAGGGCATATCATTAGGATCAGAAGAAACACTCTTACTAGCAAATAATTTCATAAGTTCATCCATCTTTCCACTCAAAACATTAATTTCTTCTATCACATGCACCTTTTTATTAGTAGATCTTTCAGTATGCCATTGAGAATAATTAACCATAATATTATCTAGGAGTTTAGTAGCTTCTCCTAAAGTGATTTCCATAAAAGTGCCTCGTGCGGCCGAATCTAAAAGATTTCTAGAAGCAAAATTCAATCCGGCATAAATTTTTTGTATAATCATCCACAAATTTAAACAATGAGTAGGGCAATTACGTATCATTAGTTTCATTCTCTCCCAAGCTTGTGTAACATGTTCATGATCAAGTTGCTTAAAATTCATAATATCGTTTCTATGAGAGATGATCTTAGCGGGAGGAAAATACTTAGAGATAAAAGCATCTTTGCACTTGTTCCATGAATCAATACTATTTTTAGGCAAAGACGAAAACCAAGCTTTAACATGATCTCTAAGCGAAATAGGAAATAGCTTCAATTTAACAGTATCATTATCCATATCTTTCTTCTTTTGCATATCACACAAATCAACGAAGCTATTTAGATGGGTAGCGGCATCTTCACTAGGAAGGCCGGAAAATGGATCTTTCGTGACAAGATTTAGCAAAGCAGTATTAATTTCACAAGATTCAGCGTCAGTAAGAGGAGCAATCGGAGTGCTAATAAAATCATTGTTGTTGGTATTGGTGAAGTCACACAATTTAGTGTTATCTTGAGCCATCATGACAAACAAGCAAACTAACACACAAGCAAACAAAAAGCAAGTGGGCAAAAAGAGGCAAATAGAGAAAGAGAGGGAGGATAGAGAGAGAGGGCGAATAAAACGGCAAGGGTGAAGTGGGGGAGAGGAAAAGGAGAGGCAAATGGCAAATAATGTAATGCGGGGGATAAGGGTATGTGATGGGTACTTGGTATATTGACTTTTGCGTAGACCTCCCCGGCAACGGCGCCAGAAATCCTTCTTGCTACCTCTTGAGCACTGCGTTTGTTTTCCCCGAAGAGGAAGGGATGATGCAGCAAATTAGTGTAAGTATTTCCCTCAGTTTTTGAGAACCAAGGTATCAATCCAGTAGGAGGCTACACGCGAGTCCCTCGCACCTGCACAAAACAAATAAATCCTCGCAACAAACGCGATAAGGGGTTGTCTATCCCTACATGGCCACTTACGAGAGTGAGATATGATAAGATAAGATAATGTTTTTGGTATTTTTATGATAAAGATGCAAAGTAAAATAAAAGCAATGTAAAAGCAAAGGAAATAACTAAGTAGTAGGAGATTAATATGATGAAGATAGACCTGGGGGCCATAGGTTTCACTAGTGGCTTCTCTCGAGAGCATAAGTATTCTACGGTGGGTGAACAAATTACAGTTGAGCAATTGACAGAAGTGAGCATAGTTACGAGAATATCTAGGTATGATCATGTATATAGGCATCACAACCGAGACAAGTAGACCGACTCCTGCCTGCATCTACTACTATTAGTCCACTCATCGACCGCTATCCAGCATGCATCTAGAGTATTAAGTTAATGAAAACAGAGTAATGCCTTAAGCAAGATGACATGATGTAGAGGGATAAACTCATGCAATATGATGAAAACCCCATCTTGTTATCCTCGATGGCAACAATACAATACGTGCCTTGCTGCCCCTACTATCACTGGGAAAGGACACCGCAAGATTGAACCCAAAGCTAAGCACTTCTCCCATTGAAAGAAAGATCAATCTAGTAGGCTAAACAAAACTGATAATTCGAAGAGACTTGCAAAGATAACCAATCATACATAAAAGAATTCAGAGAAGATTCAAATATTGTTCATAGATAGACTTAAACCCACAATTCATCGGTCTCAACAAACACACCGCAAAAATAAGATTACATCGAATAGTTCTCCACAAGAGAGGGGGAGAACATTGTATTGAGATCCAAAAAGAGAGAAGAAGCCATATAGCTACTAACTATGGACCCGTAGGTCTGAGGTGAACTACTCACACTTCATCGGAGGGGCTATGGTGTTGATGTAGAAGTCCTCCGTGATCGATGCCCCCTCCGGCGGAGCTCCGGAACAGGCCCCAAGATGGGATCTCATGGATACAGAAAGGTGCGGCGGTGGAATTAGGGTTTTGGCTCCGTCTCTGATCGTTTGGGGGTATGTAGGTATATATAGGAGGAGGAGTA
>NC_041384.1:379988645-380042399 GCF_002162155.2 Triticum dicoccoides
TTATTCGTTAAGAAAATCATGTTCCCGAAGGTTTCATTCCGTTTGGACTCCGTTTGATATTCCTTTTCTTCGAAACCCTAAAACAGGCAAAAAAAAACAACAATTCTGGGTTGGGCCTCCGGTTAATAGGTTAGTCCCAAAAATAGTATAAAAGTGGATAATAAAGCCCAATAATGTCCAAAACAGTAGATAATATAGCATGGAGCAATCAAAAATTATAGATACATTGGAGATGTATCAAGCATCCCCAAGCTTAATTCATGCTCATCCTCGAGTAGGTAAATGATAATAACAGAATTTTTGATGCGGAGTGCTACTTGGCATAATTTTAATGTAATTCTTCTTAATTGTGGTATGAATATTCAGATCCGAAAGGTTCAAGACAAAAGTTTATATTGACATAAAAATAATAATACTTCAAGCATACTAACAAAGCAGTTATGTCTTCTCAAAATAACATGGCCAAAGAAAGTTCATCCCTACAAAATCATATAGTTTAGTCATGCTCCATTTTCGTCACACAAGAATGCTCTCATCATGCACAACCCCGATGACAAGCCAAGCAATTGTTTCATACTTTAGTAATCTCAAACCTATAAACTTTCACGCAATATATGAGCGCGAGCCATGGACATAGCACCATGGGTGGAATAGAATATAATGAGGGGGGTTATGTGGAGAAGACAAAAAAGGAGAACGTCTCACATCAATGAGGCTAATCAATGGGCTATGGAGATGCCCACCGATTGATGTTAATGCAAGGGCTAGGGATTGCCATGCAACGGATGCAACTAGAGCTATAAATGTATGAAAGCTCAACAAAAGAAACTAAGTGGGTGTGCATCCAACTTGCTTGCTCACGAAGACCTAGGGAACTTGAGGAGGCCCATTGTTGGAATATACAAGCCAAGTTCTATAATGAAAATTCCCACTAGTATATGAAAGTGACAAAACAAGAGACTCTCTATCATGAAGATTATGGTGCTACTTTGAAGCGCAAGTGTGGCAAAGGATAGTAACATTGTCCCTTCTATATTTTTCTCTCATTTTTTTGGGCCTTGTCTTTTTTATGGCCTTTCTCTTTTTTTCCTTTTTTTTATTTTTCCTCACTTGGGACATTGCTTTAGAAAATGAGGATCATCACACTTCTATATATTTACAACTCAATGATTACAACTCGATACTAGAACAAAGTATGACTCTATATGAATGCCTCCGACGGTGTACTGGGATATGCAATGGACCAAGAGTGACATGTATGAAAGAATTATGAACGGTGGCTTTGCCACAAATACTATGTCAACTACATCATCATGCTAAGCAATATGACAATAATGAATGTGTCATGATAAACGGAATGGTGGAAAGTTGCATGGCAATATATCTCGGAATGGCCATGGAAATGCCATAATAGGTAGGTATGGTGGCTATTTTGAGGAAGATATAAGGAGGTTTATGTGTGAAAGAGCGTATCATATCACGGGGTTTGGATGCACCGGCGAAGTTTGCGCCAACTCTCAATGTGAGAAAGGGCAATGCATGGTACCGAAGAGGCTAGCAAGGATGGAAGGGTGAGAGTGCGTATAATCGATGGACTCAACATTAGTCATAAAGACCTCACATACTTATTGCAAAAATCTACAAGTCATCAAAAACCTCAGCACTACGCGCATGCTCCTAGGGGGATAGATTGGTAGGAAAAGACCATCGCTCGTCCCCGATCGCCACTCATAAGGAGGACAATCAAATAACAACTCATGTTTCAAATTTGTTACATAACGTTTACCATACGTGCATGCTACGGGACTTGCAAACTTCAACACAAGCATTTCTCAATTTCACAACTACTCAACTAGCACGACTTTGATATTATTACCCCCATATCTCAAAACGATCATCAAGCATCAAACTTCTATTTGTATTCAAAACACTCATATGAAAATTTTACTAATCTTCAATACCTAGCATATTATGATTTTAAGCAAATTACCATGCTATTTAAGACTCTCAAAATAATCTAAGTGAAGCATGAGAGATCAATAGTTTCTATAAAACAAATCCACCACCGTGCTCTAAAAGATATAAGTGAAGTACTAGAGCAAAACTATATAACTCAAAAGATATAAGGTAATTTAATTTTATATATAGGAAAGTGTTCCATGCCTTTCCTTAATGGAAATTGGAATCTAATATTTCCTTCCTTCATATCAATAATTGCACCAATCGTTCTAATGAAAGGTCTACCAAGAATAATAGGACATGAAGGATTGCAATCTATGGCAAGAACAATAAAATCTACGGGCACATAATTCCTATTTGCAACAATAAGAACATCATTAATTCTTCCCATAGGTTTCTTAATAGTGGAATCCGCAAGTTGCAAGTTTAGAGAGCAATCATCAAAATCACGGAAACCTAACAAATCACACAAAGTCTTTAGCATCGTGGAAACACTAGCACCCAAATCACATAAAGCATAGCATTCATGATCCTTAATTTTCATTTTAATAGTTGGTTCCCACTCATCATACAGTTTCCTAGGGATAGAAACTTCTAATTCAAGTTTTTCCTCATAAGATTGCATCAAGGCATCAACGATATATTTAGTAAACGCTTTATTTTGACTATAAGCATGAGGAGAATTTATCACAGATTGCAACAAGGAAATACAATCAATCAAAGAGCAATTTTCATAGTTAAATTCCTTGAAATCCATAATAGTGGGTTTAGCAACATCTAGGGTTTTAATTTCTTCCATCCCACTTTTATCAATTTTAGCATCAAGATCAAAAAAATACGAATTCTTGGAACGTATTCTAGGTAAAGGTGGATCATATTCAGTCCCATCATTATAAAGATTCATATTTCAAAACAAAGATTTAATAGGGGACACATCAATAACTTTTAGATCTTCATATTTATTTTCATAGGAACTAGAAGAACACGCTCTTATAAAGGCATCTTTGTTAGCACGCATCCTAGCGGTTCTTTCTTTGCACTCATCAATGGAAATTCTCATGGCTTTGAGAGACTCATTGATATCATGCTTAGGTGGAATAGATCTAAGTTTCAAAGAATCAACATCAAGAGAAATTCTATCAACATTCCTAGCCAACTCATCAATCTTAAGCAATTTTTCTTCAATCAAAGCATTAAAATTCTTTTGCGAAGTAATAAATTATTTAATATTATATTCAAAATCAGAGGGCATCTTATTATAATTTCCATAAGAATTGTTGTAGGAATTACGATAATTATTAGAGGGATTACTAGGGTAAGGCTTAGGATTAAAATTTCCTCTATACGCGTTGTTACCAAAATTGTTCCTACCAACAAAATTCACATCCTTAGACTCATTATTATTACCAATCAAAGTAGACAAGGGCATATCATTAGGATCAGAAGAAACACTCTTACTAGGAAATAATTTCATAAGTTCATCCATCTTTCCAGTCAAAACATTAATTTCTTCTATCGCATGCACCTTTTTATTAGTAGATCTTTCGGTATGCCATTGAGAATAATTAACCATAATATTATCTAGGAGTTTAGTAGCTTCTCCTAAAGTGATTTCCATAAAAGTGCCTCCCGTGGCCGAATCTAAAATATTTCTAGAAGCAAAATTATCCGGCGTGTGGGCCAGCTTGAAGTCAACGCAAGCTGTGTGTGCGCTGGAGGCTGGTGCAAGTGGCTACGAAAAAAATGAATCAACACACCTTGTTTGAATGGCTAATTAATGAGGCAGCCAATTAATCCGGCGTTGAAGATTCCTTCCATTTCCAAATATTCCTGCATGCAGTTAGTTGATGGAAGAAACATCCCACGTCCTGATCCATGTAGTAGTACACAGAATCTGCATGTAAGAGGCATTAATTAGCGCTAATTAAGACGGAATTAAAACATGAAAGTTTCTGCATGTTATGCGGGTTGAAATTAGGAGAGTTGTGAAGGCAGCCCAGAGTCCGGAGAGCTCCGCTGCGGCGAAAACTGCCGGTCAGGTCAGAAACTGACGGCATTCAAGAGATGGCGATGAGGAGGATAAGCAGCTTGCTGCAGTCCAGGCGAGGGAGTCGCGGGCCAGCGTAGCCAAGGGCGAGGCCGGTGCGAGCGTTGTGGTCGTGTTTCACTGCTCAGGGGGTCGGAGCTGTGCGCCGGTCGAAGTCGCACTTCAACGTCCGCGGAGCTGAGCCGAGTGCCGGTAGCCGGGCCTCATTGCCCGAGAGCCGGGTCGACCGTCGGTCGTCGTCCTCCGCCGGCTGAGGGGCCAGGCAAAGCATTAGCGGTTGTGTGTGTGTGGGCGCTCGGCGGCTACGTTCACAGGTGAGGCCAGGGATGACGACATGCGGACATCAGCACTTCATCGTCTGGCATCCTTTTGTATGAGCTCGTGTGCATACACAAAAGGAACAAATCATAGTTAGATCATTGTAATGTTTGATTCTAAAGAGGACAAGTTGAGATGAACAACTCCCTAATCCTTTTGTATGATGAGGAGTATTTCATGTGATGGCCGGGACACCAATAGTCAAAATTGGTAGCGGTGATTGTTTGATCTCGGGAGATCATCCCAAGAAAGCTTGGGTCACCCGCAGAAATTAGTACGTTGTCGGCGATTGAAGAAAAAATCATCTGCATCATGGCTCGATAGACACCATGCCCCACGGCGGGCGCCAACTGCCGTGGGAACGATTTCGACAATAATAAGGTATAGGATAAATCAGCATGATCTATCGAGATGCATATGGGTGACACGATGGTTTTAGTGAGTTCGGGCCTCTCACGGTGGAGATAACAGCCCTACGTCTCGTGCTCTGGAGAGGCTTTGTTTTATCTGAGTATGTATCCGGAGATTACAATGTGTGTTTGAGAGAGAGAGAGGGGAGAGCGGATCTCCATGCCTGAGCTATGTCCTGAGACCAATGGTTAGAAAGAGAGAGAGG
Source organism: Triticum dicoccoides (assembly GCF_002162155.2). Classification (NCBI taxonomy): domain Eukaryota; kingdom Viridiplantae; phylum Streptophyta; class Magnoliopsida; order Poales; family Poaceae; genus Triticum; species Triticum dicoccoides. The sequence continues at coordinate 379,993,586 of NC_041384.1, forward strand.
TGGAAGAAAAGAGCCCCCTAGTCTAGTGGTGGGGGTGGCTAATATAGAGTGCGCCACCCCCTCACCTACTATGTTACAAAGTGGGGGCGTTAATGCCATAACTCAGCATACCACTAAGATGATGCTTTGGGTGCCTTGTCGACTGTTGGTCTTCGTATATCCGAGTGAGATCAGGTGCTCCGAGTGGAATGAGTTGGTTGAGTGGAGTGCTATGCTCTAAGTGGTTGTTACCGTCCGAGTGACTTGGTGGTCATCCGAGTGGATGTTTTGTCGATTCTCCGAGCGATGCTCTGGGCCCATCTGATATGTGGACCCCATGCTTTAAGATCTTCGACCCTTCATGGGCCTATCTGTTATGCATGTCCCCAACAGTGGCTCCCAAAGCAGTTTACTCAAGATTACCTCTCAAACTACATGATTAGTGGGCATGCAAAGGTTAAAGTATTTCTACCAAAACACAATGATTATCTAGATGTTTTCACGAAGATAGTGAAGGATGGACGGTTGGCCATCACAAGGGGCTGGACTAGAGTCATGCGTGCCTTCTACATGGAGGAGGGCACAATATGGGCATTCTGCTTCAGCTTGTTTAGCAACCAGAATGTATTTCGCCTCTTTCTTTACCGTCTTTAATAGTACAAGTATACAACGGTGGTTCATCATTCTTTATTTGGTGCTTATGTAATTCTTGAACACATGTACATGTGAATCAAATAATGCATTGGTTGTTTGAACCTGATGGATATGAATAAAGCTATAGCATATTTTCAAATTCAAGTCCGGTATAATTTGAAATAGCAGCAATTAAATTATGGTGAAATTACGCTGTGCAAGTCGTTACGGTGCACACGGTCGGTAAAACACAAACATAGAGAGGAAACATGTGCGAGCATGCACACAGTTCCCTTTGCAAACCGTGTGTGATGTCAGACAATATCACAAACGGTGCAGACAAACTAAACATTTGGGATAGTTGCCTTATCATACACGATGCGGTGAACCGTTTTTGATGTCGTACGCATCGTAAGCATTGCACCACATAATAGCATGTGCAGTAGTTATCATGTACGAGGATGTTACGACGGTCCGACGTTTTGTAATCCTATCCGACACTCATACGATGATTAGATAATCTTCTTAATTAGTTATTGCATACGAATTAGGAAAAGTGAATGTGTGTGATTGTTTGCTTATCATACATGTTCTATAATGGTGAACCGTTTGTGCTGGGCTGCGCATTGTAAACGTAGCACCATAGAATACTGACTGAGATCGCGATGCAAGCACAAACGAGTAGCAAGGATGAAGCATTTGGGATATTTGAGATATCAAAAAAAAATTTGTAGGGACAACTGCATGCATCAAGGCTCCCTATCCATGACGGTTTCTGGGTCGTGTGGGAAGGACCCCCCCCCCCTATCGCACACACTCACTTGGCGACGGTTCAAAACGCCGTCATGGAAAGGGGTTAAAAATGATTTGTATAGCACCTCGCTGTACCAGTGGCATGTCCAAAAGATCTTCAAGAACTTCGCTAATAAGGCCCAAAATCAATTTGAAGCAAAGATTAAGAAGCTTTGGAGTGATAACGGAACAGAGTTCAAGAACGCCAATTAGGACACCTTTCCTTATGAAGAAGGGATTTCACATGAGTTCTCAGCTACGTACACACCTCAACAAAATAGAGTTATTGAGAGGAAGAATCGAAGACTTATCGAGATGGCAAGAACAATGCTTGATGAATACAAGACGCCAAGACACTTTGGGGCGGAAGTGGTTGAGTTAACTTGTCATGCCACAGATCAACAATATCTTCACAAGCTTCTTAGCAAAACTGCATATGAGCTACTGACCAGTAACAAACCCCAAGTTGGATAATTGCGAGTGTTTGGCTCAAAGTGCTACATTCTTGATAAGCATCGCTGTTCGAAATTTGCTCCTAAATCTCATGAAGGTTTCCTACTTGGTTACAGCTGAAACTCTCACACCTACCATGTCTTCGACAATTTCACCCGAAAGGTTAAAGATATGGCAGATGTGAAGTTTGATGAATCTAACGGCTCACAAGTAGAGCAATTGCCAATTGATGTAGGGTACAAAGATCCCTCAGACGCAATTCAAGATTTGTCCATTGGCAAAATTCGCCCAACGGAGGTGAAGGAGTGTACCTCGTCCATTCAAGTCGAAGCCTCAAATTCGCATCAAGGTGAACCACAAGTTGACTTAGAGGCATCGACAATGCCACCAACAATGAAGAAGAAGAAGAAGATGATGAGGATGTTCCACCTCAACCCAAGCAAAATCTCTCAAGAGTTAGAGCAAGAGTCTCAAGAGATCATCCCGTCAAACAAATCTTCGATTACATCCAAACCGGGAGAATCACTCGCTCTAAAACTCGTTTGCTAACTTTTGTGAACACTACTCATTCATTTCTAGTGTTGAACCTATGAAGGTAGTAGAAGCCCTTGAGGATACAGATCGGATAAACGCTATGCACGAAGAGCTACACAACTTCAAGAGGAATCAAGTATGGACATTGGTTGAAAAGTCCAACGATGATCAAAATGTCATTGGAACCAAGTGGGTGTTTCAAAATAAGCAAGATGAAGATGGAAAAGTTGTACGCAACAAGGCCCGTCTCATTGCTCAAGGCTACACTCAAGTTGAAGGTATGGACTATGGTGAGACATATGCCCCCATTGCTAGACTTGATTCCATTCGCATTTTACTTGCTTATGTCAATCACCATGATATCACTCTATACCAAATGGACATTAAAAGTGCTTTTCTAAATGGTGAAATTGAGGAGGAAGTTTATGTTAAACAACCTCCTGGCTTTGTTAATCCCAAAAAACCTAATCATGTTTACAAACTTCACAAAGCTCTTTATGGTCTTTAACAAGCTCCTAGAGCTTGGTATAAATGCTTGACTAAGTTTCTTATTGAAAAAGGCTTTGAAATTGGGAAAAACTGATTCTACTCTATTTACTAAAAGGGTTAATGGAGAATTATTAGTGTGCCAAATTTATGTGGATGATATCATATTTGGTTCTACTAACACTCATTTTAGTGAAAAGTTTGGAAGGTTAATGTCGGAAAAGTTTGAGATGTATATGATGTGTGAACCCAAATTTTTCCTTAGTTTGCAAATCAAGCAAACTAAGGAAGGTACCTTTGTCTCACAAACACAGTATACCAAGGATCTTTTCAAGAAGTTCAACCTGCAAGAAAGCAAAGGATGAAAACACCCATGCCTACAGTGGACATCTTGACAGTTTACCGATCTATGATTGGTTCATTATTATATCTATGTGCCTCCCGTCTTAATATTATGATAAATGTGTGCATGTGTGCATGATATCAAGCGGCTCCTAAAGAATGTCATCTTAAGGCCTTGAAAAGGATAGTGAGATATTTAATTCATATACCAAATTTTGGCATTTGGTATCCTAAGAGGTCATCTTTTTATCTTGTTGGCTATTCTGACTCGGACTATGTCGGTGACAAGGATGATAGAAAGTCCACTTTGGGCACATGTCAATTTCTTGGTAGATCCCTTGTCTCTTGGTCCTCCAAGAAACAAAATTTGGTATCCTTATCCACCGCCAAAGCAGAATACATTGCCGCCGGATCATGTTGTGCTCAATTACTTTGGATGACCCAAACTCTTATATATTATTGGATACATGTGAAACATGTTCCATTGCTTTGCAACAATGAGAGTTCTATTAAGATTGCTCACAATCCCGTGCAACATTCTCGAACTAAGCATATTGAAGTTCTACATCATTTCATTCGTGATCATGTTGCTAAAGGAGATATCAATCTTAAGAACGTTCGTACCTGTAACATCCCAAAATTCTAAATTTTGGAATGTTATATTAAAAGAATAGTTTTGTTATGTTTTCTTGATTGTGCTATGGTTGCTTGTGTGAAATTGAGTGGAAATTTGAAACTTTTTGAAAGTTAAATGAGACACTACTGGAATCAGCTACTTTGCCATCTGTCAGCTCTTTGCCGTCTGCTAGCAGACGACAAAGAAGCTCTTTGCCATCAACTACGAAAAAGCAGACGGCAAAACATGCCTTTGCCATCTGCCAGCTCTTTGCCGTCAGATGGCAAAGAATCTTTGTCGTTAACTGGCTGACGGCAAAGAGAGAGGTGGCCCCCACTAACGAGCCGATTAGAAAAAACTTAACGCCCCACCTCTTTGACGGGAATAAAATGACTTTCCCAAACTTTCACTTTGCATGCTGATCTCCATGAATTCAAATTCTTTTCAAATACAAAAAACCCTAGAGAGAAGATGACATCACTCCTTCCAATTTAAATGATAAGGTTTTTTGAAAATATTTGAATATCATTTGGAATTATTTCAAATTTAGAAACTTTAAGCAACTCAATGATTTTCATGAGAGAGGATAAAATGACTTCTTCAAAACATATGAAATATGAGTTGGAAGTTTAAAAGAATCAAATTTAAAGACCCTTTGAAAATTATTTTTTCAATTGGGAGTTATTAGGTTTTATTCAAATTATTTTTCCACAAAAATAAAATATATGGAAAATAGGGTAAAATGATTCCCTATAGTAGAAAATTGGAGTGAAATAAATTTGAAATCATTTTGGTATTTTAAAAAATAATTTTTATTGGTTTTTATTGCACCAGTAGCACTGTTTGTTTTATTTAAAATTTTGTAGATTTTATTGGACACTAGAAAAATGTTCATGTTGTAGGAAATCTTTTTCTGAAAATTTAGATATATAATCCGCCTATATTATATTTTTACTTTTGTGGTTTTTCTTTTTTTACATTGTCTATTAAAAAAACTTCCTTCCACCGACTGGGCCGGTCCAGCTCTGGCCGGGCCATGGCCTAGCCCATCCCCTCGCCGCCCCTGAGCTCCCCGAGAAGGAGACCGGCCGCCGCACGCCGACGACGCCGTGTCGGGGCAGGACTCCGCCTTCGCCCCGGCCCCTCGCCCAAGGCACCAACTCTCCTTCCCCGCCTTTAAAAGTCGTCGAACCCCGGCCTGTCTCTCCTCGACGCGCCGCACTCACCGGAAACCGCCACCACCGGCAAGACCCGCTGCACGCCGCCCGCGCCTCACCGCCGCTGCCGGAGCGCGCTGCCAACTCCGCCGCCCCGCGTAGCTGCAACCGCCGCCGTAGCCACCGCCGCTGCAAGCCGTGCCACCGCCGTCGAAGCCCGCTGCCACCGCCACCGGACTCGCCGACCCGTTGCTCGAGCCGATCGAACCGCTGGATTTTTCCGGTCCGGTAAAACTGCCCCGGTCCGATCCAGTTCTTTTCGCTTTCGATTTTTTTGTTTAAATCCGGTTTATTATTTAGTTAGGTTAATTACTGGATGTTCGCTAGTTTAGGTTTTGTAGCGAACTGTTTTCATCTTGTATGCCTCTGTAGCAAATGTTCGTTATTTAGTCTTTTTCTGTTATTTTACGCCAGGGACCTATCTGCGAATACTTTTCTTACAAAGTAGCCCTTTGTTTTCAGTCTATCACTACTTTTTGCTCGCTTGTCCAAATCCAATGAAACCAATGCCCACTTCTTAGTTATGATCCCCTCTATCCAGATAATTAACTTAAACATGTTTTTGAAAGTTTAAAGTTTGGTTTCAAATAGAGTTGAATTTGTATTTCGTTTGATCATAACTTGAGTTTTATAACTCTGATTTAGTTGATTCTTTTTGCAAATTGAAACTCTTGACCTAAACTTTCTGATAAGACCAAATCCACCCAATTTTGGTACTGTTAGAAATTGTTTTCTGTTGCAAGAGTTAATTGATTGTTTTCAAAGTTTTTTGATATCTTCTCTTCAATTCTTTTTGCATGAGTGCTTATGTATGCAATTGCTTGCTCACGATAGATTGACCGGAGTGTGACGAGTAGAACTATTAGGAGTTATGAGTGTGAATCATCTTCATCAACAGTACTAGGCAAGTTCACACTTTGATCATATCCATTTATTACCCAGTTTTTATGCATTAGTCTCAACCCTCAAACATTGCATGAGTAGGATTGTGGACATGTTGTTATGGGAAGTAGTTGTTGAGGTAGGAACCTATTATCCTTTTATAAACCCAGGTAATATACATTATGCGCATACTACTTTGCTATGATCATAGACATGGATTGGTATGTGAGAATCATGCAAGTTGTGAGAGATAATAACTAAGGGAAACTTAAGGTGGCTAGTTTAATACACATCTGGGTGGAATGGTTGGGGCACCCTGGAGAACCAGTGGTTTGCCCGGGCACCTGGAGAACCCAGTGCTTTCCCAAGGGGATCCCGGAGTACCCATGTGATCATCCTATGGAATGCCACCCAGGCTCAAAGGGATCATAAGATTATTCATGATAGAAATTTCCGTGTGCAGCCACAAGCCATTATGGGCTTTGGCATAGTAGATTAAGTTGTGTGACCTCTTTCAGTGGTAGGCTAGCAGATGTAGGGGATGTAGGTGGTACTATCTACCTAGAGTAAAGAGTTAATGCTTCTGAAAGACTATGTCTCGGTCATTCGTTTCTCAAACATCATGTAGTGCGAGAAATCCAGCGGAGGAGATCGAGTCTAGTGGGGAAAAGTGTGCAAACCTTTGCAAAGTGTATAAACTAATCATGGTTAGCCGTGTCCGCGGTTATGGACATCTTGAGTATCTGGTTCTTGAATTATTGATTTGATCTCATCACTCTATTTAGTGAAACTATTGGGTTAATAATGATTTGGTAATTTTGGGATTGAGTTGGAGGAACCTTCTCAATAATGACATAAAATGTGTAGTTAAATAAAAATGTATTCCTTTGATGTAGGAAAAAAAATTAGCTTTATGCAAATGTTAAACTTAGGGTCTCCACCAGCCAAATATGCATGTAGTGATAGCCATTATTCAGCATTGCTCTACAGTGTGAAACTGCTAGTACATTCAATGTACTGACCTACATGGCTGCAACGTCTCATGTTGCAGGAAGCTTATGATGAGTAAGTGATACGTTAGGGTTATGATGTCTACACTCAACTTGCCATTGGCGCTATTGGGAACTCCACAACTTTGTTGCTACTTCCGCTATATGGATTGAGGTAATAGTATTTACGTTACTTTATACATGTGATTTACCTCTATTATAAATCCTCGACTACTGTGTGTGTCAGAATACCGATCCAAGGATGACACTTAAGCATAGAGACTTCGATCCATTCAGGTCAGGTCGCTACAGTACCGACAATCAACTAGCGGAAATATTCACTAAACCGCTTGATGAAAAGATATTTTGCCAATTGAGAGGTGAATTGAATATCATTGATGCCTCAACTTGGAATAGAGTTTCCATTTGGATACATACAAGGCATGAGCCTTTGTGACTAATCCTTGATATTTCTCTTATGACGATGATCATTTGTCTTGGATATATTTGCACCCTTGTATGTTATCTAACGCTTGTAGGTACTTGGATGAGACTCAATCCAAGAGACTGCAAATCACTACCATCTTGAGCAATCTCTACATCACCAAGTATCTATTCTTTGGTTGTTGAAATCAAGGAAGCATGAACTCACTCAACATATCCTTTGACAATATCTATATGATGAAATTCACTCTTATCAATTTGGATACACAAGTGCTATTCCATGCAAGACTAAACCATGTAGGAAGATGAACTTCAACTCCAAAGGATGCTCCCAACTCTTGATGGACTATATCAACCTTGGAGCACTGGCCACGCGATGTGGAGAAGCTCCACCAACTGCTTCAGCCGATGATTTAGCAGCTCCGGACGCGGCGACACCTGGAATTGCTGCTAGAATGCCTTCCCCACCTCATGGCCCTCCAGCTCGCTGAAGTGGTGGGCAGCATCCAGTGCACTCTTCGGGAGATCCTCGAAGACCTCTATGGAGCCACTACAAAAAAGACACATCCGTGACATTTTGGGCCAAACATTTTTTTTATGTCATGCTTATGACACTTCTATGACGATAGTTGTGACGAAATCACATATCATCATAGATGTGGTGGATCCTACTTCTATGACAAAAAACCATGACAGAAAATGGGCTTTCCATCCTAGGAGGGCCGGGGACACACCTGCATGACATTCTTTGGGCCGTCCATGACGGAAAAAAAATCTGTCACATCCCTATTTCTGGTATGACCTAGGCTAGCCTTCATGTTTGCATCATGTTTAAATTTCATTGAAATTTGAAATGGTGATTGTGAAACCCTCAGAAATCATTTCTAGAAATGACCCAGATAAAAAAATTGCTCCAAAAAGGTCAAAGAAAATGTTCATGTTGCTCTCTGAAAATATTGGACACAGATAAAAATCAAACCTATATTTTCATGAGCTCATAAATATTTATTTGGCCATTTGGAATTAATGCAATAATTATTTGCATTGGATATATATATGATATATTTATTTATATATGTCCAATAATTCTGATTTTTATGTGAGGGGCTCTGGAATATTGCAACTAGCTCATACAATAAATTTCAGAAGAAAATAAGTTGATTTAGTATTTTACTAAATCAGGAAACAAATTACAGAAATGAAAATAATAACAAAAAGGGAAAAGCTTACCTGTGCTTACCTGCGGCCTGACACTGTGCAGCCGGCCTGGCCCAGCGTGAAGGAAATATGCCCTAGAGGCAATAATAAAGTTATTATTTATTTCCTAATATCATGATAAATGTTTATTATTCATGCTAGAATTGTATTAACCGAAAACATAATACATGTGTGAATACATAGACAAAACAGAGTGTCACTAGTATGCCTCTACTTGACTAGCTCATTGATCAAAGATGGTTATGTTTCCTAACCATAGACACGAGTTGTCATTTGATTAACAGGATCACATCATTAGGAGAATGATGTGATTGACTTGACCCATTCTGTTAGCTTAGCACTTGACCATTTAGTTTGTTGCTACTGCTTTCTTCATAACTTATACATGTTCCTATGACTATGAGATTATGCAACCCCCGTTTACCGGAGGAACACTTTGTGTGCTACCAAACATCACAACATAACTGGGTGATTATAAAGATGCTTTATAGGTGTCTCCGAAGGTACTTGTTGGGTTGGCGTATTTCGAGATTAGGATTTGTCACTCCGATTGTCGGAGAGGTATCTCTGGGCCCTCTCGGTAATGCACATCACTCAAGCCTTGCAAACATTGCAACTAATAAGTTAGTTGCGGGATGATGTATTACGGAACGAGTAAAGAGACTTGCCGGTAACGAGATTGAACTAGGTATTGAGATACCGACGATCGAATCTCGGGCAAGTAACATACCGATGACAAAGGGAACAACGTATGTTGTTATGCGGTCTGACCGATAAAGATCTTCGTAGAATATGTAGGAGCCAATATGAGCATCCAGGTTCCGCTATTGGTTATTGACCAGAGACGTGTCTCGGTCATGTCTACATAGTTCTCGAACCTGTAGGGTCCGCACGCTTAAAGTTCGGTGACAATCGTAATTAGGGTTTTTGTGTTTTGATGTACCGAAGGTTGTTTGGAGTCCCGGATGTGATCACGAACATGACGAGGAGTCTCGAAATGGTCGAGACATAAAGATTGATATATTGGAAGCCTATATTTGGATATCGGAAACGTTCCGGGTGAAATCGGGATTTTACTAGAGTACCGGGGAGTTACCGGAACCCCCCCGGGGGTTATTGGGCCTACATGTTTCATAAGGGAGAAGAGGAGGGACGGCCAGGGCAGGCCGCGCGCCCCCTCCCCCTAGTCTGAATAGGGCAAGGAATGGGGTGGGGCAGCGCCCCCTTTCCTCTTTCTCCCTTCCTCCTTCCTTTTCCAACAAGGCAAGAGGGGGGAGTCCTACTCCTGGTTGGAGTAGGACGCCTCCAGGCGCACCCATTGGGCCGGCCGCACCTCCCCCTCTCCCTCCTTTATATACTGAGGCTAGGGGGCACCCCATGACACACAAGTTGATCCTCGTGATCGTTCCTTAGCCGTGTGCGGTGCCCCCTTCCACCATATTCCACCTCGGTCATATCGTAGCGGTGCTTAGGCGAAGCCCTGCGTTGGTACAACATCATCACCATCATCACGCAGTCGTGCTGACGAAACTCTCCCTCGACGTTTTACTGGATCGGAGCTCGAGGGACGCCACTGAGTTAAACGTGTGCAGAACTCGGAGGTGCCGTACGTTCGGTACTTGGATTGGTCAGATCAGGAAGACATACAACTACTTCCTCTATGTTGTGTCAACGCTTCCGTTGCCGGTCTACGAGGGTATGTAGACAACGCTCTCCCTCTCGTTGCTATGCATCACCATGATCTTGCATGTGCGTAGGAATTTTTTTGAAATTACTACGTTCCCAACAGTAGCATCCGAGCCTAGGTTTTATGTGTTGATGTTATGCACGAGTAGAACACAAGTGAGTTGTGGGCGATATAAGTCATACTGCTTACCAGCATGTCATACTTTGGTTTGGCGGTATTATTGGATGAAGCGGCCCGGACTGACATTACGCGTACGCTTACGCGAGACTAGTTCTACCGACGTGCTTTGCACACAGGTGGCTGGTGGGTGTCAGTTTCTCCAACTTTAGTTGAACCAAGTGTGGCTACGCCCGGTCCTTGGGAAGGTTAAAACAACACCAACTTGACAAACTATCGTTGTGGTTTTGATGCGTAGGTAAGAACGGTTCTTGCTAAGCCCGTAGCAGCCATGTAAAACTTGCAACAAAAAAGTAGAGGACATCTAACTTGTTTTTGTAGGGCATGTTGTGATGTGATATGGTCAAGACATGATGCTAAATTTTATTGTATGAGATGATCATGTTTTGTAACCGAGTTATCGGCAACTGGCAGGAGCCATATGGTTGTCGCTTTATTGTATGCAATGCAATCGCGCTGTAATGCTTTACTTTATCACTAAGCTGTAGCAATAGTCGTGGAAGCATAACATTGGCAAGACGACAACGATGCTACAATGGAGATCAAGGTGTCGTGCCTGTGACGATGGTGATCATGACGGTACTTCGGAGATGGAGATCACAAGTACAAGATGATGATGGCCATATCATATCACTTATACTGATTGCATGTGATGTTTATCTTTTATGCATCTTATCTTGCTTTGATTGATGTTGGCATTATAAGATGATCCCTCACTAAATTATCAAAGTATAAATGTTCTCCCTGAGTATGCACCGTTGCGAAAGTTCTTCGTGCTGAGACACCACGTGATGATCGGGTGTGATAGGATCTACGTTCAAACACAATGGGTGCAAAACAGTTGCACACGCGGAATACTCAGCTTAAACTTGACGAGCCTAGCATATAACAGATATGGCCTCGGAACACGGAGACCGGAAGGTCCAGCGTGAATCATATAGTAGATATGATCAACATAGTGATGTTCACCATTGAAACTACTCCATCTCACATGATGATCGGACATGGTTTAGCTGATTTGGATCACGTGATCACTTAGAGGATTAGAGGGATGTCTATCTAAGTGGGAGTTCTTAAGTAATATGATTAATTGAACTTAAATTTATCATGAACTTAGTACCTGATAGTATCTTGCTTGTCTATGTTTGATTGTAGATAGATGGCTCGTGCTATTGTTCCGTTGAATTTTAATGCGTTCCTTGAGAAAGCAAAGTTGAAAGATGATGGTAGCAATTACACGGACTGGGTCCGTAACTTGAGGATTATCCTCATTGCTGCACAGAAGAATTACGTCCTGGAAGCACCGCTAAGTGCCAAGCCTGCTGCAGGAGCAACACCAGATGTTATGAACGTCTGGCAGAGCAAAGCTGATGACTACTCGATAGTTCAATGTGCCATGCTTTACGGCTTAGAACCGGGTCTTCAACAAAGTTTTGAACGTCATGGAGCATATGAGATGTTCCAGGAGTTGAAGTTAATATTTCAAGCAAATGCCCGGATTGAGAGATATGAAGTCTCCAATAAGTTCTATAGCTGCAAGATGGAGGAGAATAGTTCTGTCAGTGAACATATACTCAAAATGTCTGGGTATCATAATCACTTGACTCAACTGGGGGTTAATCTTCCTGTTGATAGTGTCATTGACAGAGTTCTTCAATCACTGCCACCAAGCTACAAAAGCTTTGTGATGAACTATAATATGCAAGGGATGAATAAAACTATTCCTGAGCTCTTCACGATGCTAAAAGCCGCGGAGGTAGAAATCAAGAAGGAGCATCAAGTATTGATGGTCAATAAAACCACCAGTTTCAAGAAAAAGGGCAAAGGGAAGAAGAAAGGGAACTTCAAGAAGAACAACAAACAAGTTGCTGCTTAGGAGAAGAAACCCAAGTCTGGACCTAAGCCTGAGACTGAGTGCTTCTACTTCAAGCAGACTGGTCACTGGAAGCGGAACTGCCCCAAGTATTTGGCGGATAAGAAGGATGGCAAAGTGAACAAAGGTATATGTGATATACATGTTATTGATGTGTACCTTACTAATGCTCGCAGTAGCACCTAGGTATTTGATACTGGTTCTGTTGCTAACATTTGCAACTCGAAACAGGGGCTACAGATTAAGCGAAGATTGGCTAAGGACGAGGTGACGATGCTCGTGGGAAATGGTTCCAAAGTCGATGTGATCGCGGTCGGCACGCTACCTCTACATCTACCTTCGGGATTAGTATTAGACCTAAATAATTGTTATTTGGTGCCAGCATTGAGCATGAACATTATATCTGGATCTTGTTTGATGCGAGATGGTTATTCATTTAAATCGGAGAATAATGGTTGTTCTATTTATATGAGTAATATCTTTTATGGTCATGCACCCTTGAAGAGTGGTCTATTTTTGATGAATCTCAATAGTAGTAATACACATATTCATAATGTTGAAATCAAAAGATGCAGAGTTGATAATGATAGTGCAACTTATTTGTGGCACTGCCGTTTAGGTCATATCGATGTAAAGCGCATGAAGAAACTCCATACTGATGGACTTTTGGAACCACTTGATTATGAATCACTTGGTACTTGCGAACCGTGCCTCATGGGTAAGATGACTAAAACGCCGTTCTCCGGTACTATGGAGAGAGCAACGGATTTGTTGGAAATCATACATACAGATGTATGTGGTCTAATGAATGTTGAGGCTCGTGGCGGATATCGTTATTTTCTCACCTTCACAGATGATTTAAGCAGATATGGGTATATCTACTTAATGAAACATAAGTCTGAAACATTTGAAAAGTTCAAAGAATTTCAGAGTGAAGTTGAAAATCATTGTAACAAGAAAATAAAGTTTCTACGATCTGATCATGGAGGAGAATATTTGAGTTACGAGTTTGGTCTACATTTGAAACAATGCGGAATAGTTTCGCAACTCATGCCACCCGGAACACCACAGCGTAATGGTGTGTCCGAATGTCGTAATCATACTTTATTAGATATGGTGCGATCTATGATGTCTCTTACTGATTTACCATTATCGTTTTGGGGTTATGCTTTAGAGACGGCTGCATTCACGTTAAATAGGACACCATCGAAATCCGTTGAGACGACGCCTTATGAACTGTGGTTTGGCAAGAAACCAAAGTTGTCGTTTCTGAAAGTTTGGGGCTGCATGCTTATGTGAAAAAGCTTCAACTTGATAAGCTCGAACCCAAATCGGAGAAATGTGTCTTCATAGGATACCCAAAGGAGACTGTTGGGTACACCTTCTATCACAGATCCAAAGGCAATACTTTTGTTGCTAAATTCAGAGTTTTTCTAGAGAAGGAGTTTCTCTTGAAAGAAGTGAGTGGGAGAAAAGTAGAACTTGATGAGGTAACTGTACCTGCTCCCTTATTGGAAAGTAGTACATCACAGAAACCAGTTTCTGTGACACCTACACCAATTAGTGATGAAGCTAATGATAATGATCATGAGATCAAGTTACTACCGAACCTTGTAGATCAACCAGAGTAAGATCCGCACCAGAGTGGTACGGTAATCCTCTTCCGGAAGTCATGCTACTAGATCATGATGAACCTATGAACTATGAAGAAGCGATGGTGAGCCCAGATTCCGCAAAATGGCTAGAAGCCATGAAATCTGAGATGGGATCCATGTATGAGAACAAAGTGTGGACTTTGGTTGACTTTCCCGTTGATCGGCAAGCAATTGAGAATAAATGGATCTTCAAGAAGAAGACTGACGCTGACGGTAATGTTACTGTCTACAAAGCTTGACTTGTTGCAAAAGGTTTTCGACAAGTTCAAGGGATTGACTACGATGAGACCTTCTCACTCGTAGCAATGCTTAAGTCCATCCGAATCATGTTAGCAATTGCCGCATTTTATGATTATGAAATTTGGCAAATGGATGTCAAAACTGCATTCCTGAATGGATTCCTGGAAGAAGAGTTGTATATGATGCAACCAGAAGGTTTTGTCGATCCAAAGGGAGCTAACAAAGTGTGCAAGCTCCAGCGATCCATTTATGGACTGGTGCAAGCCTCTCGGAGTTGGAATAAACGCTTTGATAGTGTGATCAAAGCATTTGGTTTTGTACAGACTTTTGGAGAAGCCTGTATTTACAAGAAAGTGAGTGGGAGCACTGTAGCATTTCTGATATTATATGTGGATGACATAATATTGATTGGAAATGATATAGAATTTCTGGATAGCATAAATGGATACTTGAATAAGAGTTTTTCAATGAAAGACCTCGGTGAAGCTGCTTACATATTGGGATTAAGATCTATAGAGATAGATCAAGACACTTAATTGGACTTTCACAAAGCACATACCTTGACAAGGTTTTGAAGAAGTTCAAAATGGGTCAAGCAAAGAAAGGGTTCTTGCCTGTGTTACAAGGTGTGAAGTTGAGTAAGACTCAATGTCCGACCACTGCAGAAGATAGAGAGAAAATGAAAGATGTTCCTTATGCTTCAGCCATAGGCTCTATCATGTATGCAATGCTGTGTACCAGACCTGATGTGTGCCTTGCTATAAGTCTAACAGGGAGGTACCAAAGTAATCCAGGAGTGAATCACTGGACAGCGGTCAAGAACATCCTGAAATACCTGAAAAGGACTAAGGATATGTTTCTCATATATGGAGGTGACAAATAGCTCATCGTAAATGGTTACGTTGATGTAAGCTTTGACACTGATCCAGATGATTCTAAATTGCAAACCGGATACGTGTTTTTACTGAACGGTGGAGCTGTCAGTTGGTGCAGTTCTAAACAAAGCGTCGTGGCGGGATCTACATGTGAAGCGGAGTACATAGCTGCTTCGGAAGCAGCAAATGAAGGAGTCTGGATGAAGGAGTTCATATCCGATCTAGGTGTCATACCTAGTGCATCGGGTCCAATGAAAATCTTTTGTGACAATACTGGTGCAATTGCCTTGGCAAAGGAATCCAGATTTCACAAGAGAACCAAGCACATCAAGAGACGCTTCAATTCCATTCGGGATTTAGTCCAAGTGGGAGACATAGAAATTTGCAAGATACATACGGATCTGAATGTTGCAGACCCACTGACTAAGCCTCTTCCACGAGCAAAGCATGATCAGCACCAAGGCTCCATGGGTGTTAGAATCATTATTGTGTAATCTAGATTATTGACTCTAGTGCAAGTGGGAGACTGAAGGAAATATGCCCTAGAGGCAATAATAAAGTTATTATTTATTTCCTTATATCATGATAAATGTTTATTATTCATGCTAGAATTGTATTAACCGGAAACATAATACATGTGTGAATACATAGACAAAACAGAGTGTCACTAGTATGCCTCTACTTGACTAGCTCATTGATCAAAGATGGTTATGTTTCCTAACCATAGACATGAGTTGTCATTTGATTAACGGGATCACATCATTAGGAGAATGATGTGATTGACTTGACCCATTCCATTAGCTTAGCACTTGATCGTTTAGTTTGTTGCTATCGCTTTCTTCATAACTTATACATGTTCCTATGACTATGAGATTATGCAACCCCCGTTTACCGGAGGAACACTTTGTGTGCTACCAAACGTCACAACGTAAGTGGGTGATTATAAAGGTGCTCTATAGGTGTCTCCGAAGGTACTTGTTGGGTTGGCGTATTTCGAGATTAGGATTTGTCACTCCGATTGTCGGAGAGGTATCTCTGGGCCCTCTCGGTAATCCACATCACTCAAGCCTTGCAAGAATTGCAACTAATAAGTTAGTTGCGCGATGATTTATTACGGAACGAGTAAAGAGACTTGCCGGTAACGAGATTGAACTAGGTATTGAGATACCGACGATCGAATCTCGGGCAAGTAACATACCGATGACAAAGGGAACAACGTATGTTGTTATGCGTTCTGACCGATAAAGATCTTCGTAGAATATGTAGGAGCCAATATGAGCATCCAGGTTCCGCTATTGGTTATTGACCGGAGATGTGCCTCGGTCATGTCTACATAGTTCTCGAACCCGTAGGGTCCGCACGCTTAAAGTTCGGTGACGATCGTAATTAGGGTTTTTCTGTTTTGATGTACCGAAGGTTGTTCGGAGTCCCGTATGTGATCACGGACATGACGAGGAGTCTCGAAATGGTCGAGACATAAAGATTGATATATTGGAAGCCTATATTTGGATATCGAAAACGTTCCGGTTGAAATCGGGATTTTACCGGAGTACCGGGGAGTTACCGGAACCCCTCGGGGGTTATTGGGCCTACATGGGCCATAAGGGGAAGAGGAGGGCCGGCCAGGGCAGGCCGCGTGCCCCCTTCCCCCTAGTCCGAATAGGACAAGGAAGGAGGGGCGGCGCCCCCCTTTCCTCTTTCTCCCTTCCTCCTTCCTTTTCCAACAAGGCAAGAGGGGGGAGTCCTACTCCTGGTTGGAGTAGGACTCCTGGCGCACCCATAGGGCCGGCCGCACCTCCCCCTCACCCTCCTTTATATACTGAGGCTAGGGGCACCCCATGACACACAAGTTGATCCTCGTGATCGTTCCTTAGCCATGTGCAGTGCCCCCTTCCACCATATTCCACCTCAGTCATATCGTAGCAGTGCTTAGGCGAAGACCTGCGTCGGTAGAACATCATCACCGTCATCATGCCGTCGTGCTGATGAAACTCTCCCTCGATGTTTTGCTAGATCGGAGCTCGAGGGATGTCACCGAGTTGAACATGTGCAGAACTTGGAGGTGCCGTACATTCGGTACTTGGATCGGTCGGATCGGGAAGACATATGACTATTTCCTCTATGTTGTATCAACGCTTCCGTTGTCGGTCTACGAGGGTACGTAGACAACACTCTCCCCTCTCGTTGCTATGCATCACCATGATCTTGCGTGTGCGTAGGAATTTTTTTGAAATTACTACGTTCCCCAACACAGCGGCCCAGCAGGCCGGCCCAGCCGACTGGCACTGCCAGTCGTCCCCTTCCTCGCGCCAGGAGGACAGGGGCACGCGCCCGGCGCGCGCGGCCACGCGCCCGGTCACCTCCTGCCTGCCTGTCTCTCCCCTCGTCGCCTGGATGCCCTGCGTGACGCCACGCGCCGCCCTGCACCTCTCCCACTCTCTCTCGTTCCTTCCCCTCCTCTCCCTCACTCTCTCTCACCGCGCCCGAGCGCTGCCGTCGCCGCAGCTCGCCGCCGTCGTAGCTACCGCCTCCCCCTCGCTCTTTCTCTGTATCTGCAAGCTCAGCCATGTCTCCGCCTACCTCTCCGTCGAGCCACGCGCCTCAGGAGGCCCTGGAGTGCCTCCATCGCCGTCGTCTTCATCTCCGGCCGCCGTGGATCCCCATCGCCGTACCGTCGACCTCAGCGCGTCCCCGAGCTCGCCAACCCCTCCGTTCGATCCGATGTGAGCTTCTGCGTCGATCCCCCCCTCTCTCATGGCTCCTTTCCTCCCGCTAACACCGTTGTCTTCGCGGCCGAGAGCTCGGCTCCGCCATTCATGTCGCCGCCGTGGCCACTGTCACCTAGGGCCGCGACCGAGCACACCACCGAGCTCACTGCAACGCCAAGATGCCGTCGAGGCACTCCGCAGCCCCTCTCGAGCTCCGTAGCACTGAACCCGCCGTTCTCATAGCTCCGGCCACCGCCATGGTTGCCGTGGCCATCGTCTCTGGCCACCCCACGGCCTCCGCGTGTCCCACTGGGTGCGCGCGAGCCTGGGCATCGCGTAGGTGGTCTCCACCGCGCGTTTGGTCGCGGGAAGGCGAATCCCGTGCCCCACCGCCGCGTTCTGCCTCCCCGGCGGCTAAACGCCGGCGGGATTGACCGGGTCCAACCCCTTGCTGACCTAGCTTTGATGCTAGTGGGTCAATGACATGTGGGCCCGACCCTGCTAATTTTTAGTTAGGATTAGTTTAATAGCTAACTAACCCTGTTAACTAACTGTGACACTAACGTGTGGACCCCACACGTCAGGTTTGACCTGATCAGCCACATTTGACTCGCTAACGTCATGCCACTGTCATGCCGACACAATATATCATTTTCTGGTTTAAAAATAAATCAGGAAATTCCAAAAAATGATATGAACTTCAAAAATTCATAGAAATTCAACCGCAGCTCAGATTGAAATAAGTTATATATGAAAAATTATTAGAAAAATTCAATCTATCCATCTGTACCATTTTCATGCATGACAAACCAACCTATACATGCTGTATATGAAAACACACTTATGGCATTTATAAAGACTTACCTTGGAGTTGCATTTGAATTCTTGGTTCAAATGGACTTCATCCAAATGAATGCTAGCTGCATTAGCTCAAACAACATCACATCTACATGCCATGTTCATGCATCATATTGTTGCATATGATTGTGTTTTGATTTGTCGACACCGTTCCTTCTCGATTGGTCCTGCTCCGGAGAGTGCTCCAGAGTACCTGTCTGAGGAGCAGTGCCCCCCTGTTGATCTACCAGGCAAGCAAACCCCCTTGTTCATTCCAATACAAACCTACTCTCTCGCTCCTGCTCTCATTTATTACATTAGGACAACAACAATTCAACTGCTACTTTATGCTGCGGTAGTTGAACCCATTCCTCTGCATGACCTGTCATTACCACAGTAAATAGTTAAAACCCACTAGCATGTGTAGGAGTTGATTGAGCCATGTTGTGTTCCTACCCTGCATTGCCTGCTATTGCTTAGAGTATGTCAGGTCTGATTCATTGGGAATGAATTGGAGTGTTACGATATGTTTTGATACTGAGAGTTAAGCGTGTGAACACAATTTGGTAAAGGTAGCGGTGAGAGGCCATGTAGGAGTACATGGTGGGTTGTCTCACTGGAACCGTCCTTAAGCACTTAGTTCCGTGTATGTTGTCCAATGACTAGCTACTACCACACATTGGAATGCTTAAGTGCCCCTCTCGACTTATTAGCCAACTTGATCTCTGTCCAGGAGTTGCAATTAGTTTCTGGTGTTTGTAGGTAGTGTTAGTAGTCTACCAAGTGGCACCCAACCAGGTGGGCTTGGGACAGACCAGGCACAGTGGCACAGTGTACCAAGTGGCACCCGGATGGTGGGCTTGGGAACCCTGCTCACATCGTTTGGGGCCGTGAGCGACACCCCGGCCAGATCTCCTTGCGGATGGAACCTGAATAGGCGATAAACCTGGATGAGAGACTTGTGTGGTTAGTCAGGTCGTGGCCGACACCCTAGCCAGGCTTCCGCTTGAAGGTTGCCAAGGTACATGACGTATACATGGTGATAAGTGGTGAGAGCGTGTGTGAAGAAGTACACCCCTGCAGGGTTATCATGATCTATTCGAATAGCCGTGTCCTCGGTTATGGACTTCTTGGATGCTTACTTGGTACATAGACAACTTGAAGTGGATACTCTAAAATGCTCAAGACAAGTGTGAGTGCTATGGATGCCCTTCTCGTAAGAAGACGAGGATGAATCCATAGTAGTGTATTGATGTGGTGATTAGTGGACTCGTGTGCGCTGCCTTACCTCAAAGAAGTTTCTCGTAGTCATAGAACAGGATAGCCACTTAGTCAAAGGTAGTTTGCTGCAACTATACCCCACATTGCCTTCTTGATACTAATGCATGTATGATAGGATCTGATGTAAGTCTTGCTAAGTAACTTTGTACTCACGTTTGCTTTATTTATGTTTTGCAGGTGAGACATCTGTCTCACTAGTAGTACCGCTTGGACTTCGACGAGTAGCTTGTTACCTCAGCTACGATCTTGTACCCTTGGGAGTGACTTGTAGATAGTCAGGCTTCTCAGCCTTTTTCTTTTGTAGTTGTTTGTACTCAGACATGTAATTCTTCCGTTGCTTGTATGCTCTGAATGATGGGTCATGTGACCCTTGTTTGTATTTTAAGCTATGTGGCTCTTCTAAGCCTTTATCTATATGAGTTTGCGTTATGTTGTGATGCCATGTTGTACAACACATACTTGCATGTTATGCGTACGTGTGACATGTATTGCTACGTGTGAGATCCGACAATCTAGTTGTTTATCCTTGGCAGCCTCTCTTATGGGGAAATGTAGTCTAGTGCTTCCTTGAGCCATAGTAGTCCGCTACAGCCCCACCGGAGTCCTGCTAGCCCAGCATTATTGCTCAGGACACTTGACTGGCCAGCATGTGTTTCACTTCGTTCCTGTGTCTGTCCCTTCGGGGAAATGTCACACGGTGACATCTGGAGTCCTGCCTAGCCTGCTATAGCCCGGGTTCCCTGGAGTCCTGTTAGCCCAGTGCTACAGTCCAGATTCACACGCTGCTGACCGACATGCTCGATGTGAATCATGTATGCCTGTCCCCATAGGTTAGTGCTGCTTAGGGTTCATGAGTAGCCATGTCGGCCCGGGTTCTCTATCATATGGATGCTAGTGACACAATCATATACGTGAGCCAAAAGGCGCAAACGGTCCCGAGCCAGGGTAAAGCGACACCCGTGGGAATACCATGCGTGAGGCCGCAAAGTGATATGAGGTGTTACCGGCTAGATCGATGTGACTTGGAATCGGGGTCCCGACAAAATCATGGTAGAAGCGAGGGCGAGGAAAATATCGGGGAGTTCCTGGTTATGGTGGGTGGTCGGGGCCGAGCGATGCACGGAGGTTTGCACATTTCTCTCGTA
Organism: Triticum dicoccoides; assembly: GCF_002162155.2. Classification (NCBI taxonomy): domain Eukaryota; kingdom Viridiplantae; phylum Streptophyta; class Magnoliopsida; order Poales; family Poaceae; genus Triticum; species Triticum dicoccoides. The sequence goes on from NC_041384.1 coordinate 380,014,649, forward strand.
CACGTACGTGCGTGTGTGCGAGGAGTTGGGCTCTAACTGAACCCAAGTGAGGCTTCACTTACTGAACCCGAGCGATCGATTGATCCCTTGCTGTTAATTAAACCTGAGCGATTCCTTTGCTACTGCTGCTATTGAAGCCGATCGAACCTGCTACCTCTTCATGAACAGTGACTGTTGTTGGGGGTTGGATGAACAGTTCCGGGTAGGGATTGGATGAACAGGACCCAGTGGTAGTAGTAGTAGGCCATTGCCGCTGGATGAACAGGACCCCGATCGACGAGGCCGCCACACCCGAGCCGGTTGCGGGTGGATGAACAGGACCCCGTGGAGGGATGGTTGAACAGTAGCCGGTGGATGCTAGATGAATAGGACCCCGTGGAGGGCTGGTTGAACAGTAGCCGGTGGAGGCTGGATGAGCAGTAGCCCATGGATGAACAATAGCTGGTGGAGGCGGGAGGAAGGTCGCGGTGGGTGAAAAGTAGTAGGTGGATGCTGGAGGAAGTCGATGGTGGATGAATAGTAGCCCGTGGAGGCTGGAGCGAGGCACTAGATGGTAGATGAACAGTAGCCCGTGGAGTCCTGTTTTGCGGTATGCCACACTTCTCCCGATGAACAGAACACTGTTTCGACCGTAGGTGCTCCAACACAAGTCTGCTTCCTCCATTTTGCGGTATGCCACATCCCTCCCGATCAACAGCACCCTGTTTCGACCATAGGAGCTCGAACACAAGTCTGTTTCCTCTGTTCTGCAGTATGCGAGGCCTCGTTTCAGTTGTTCCATCCAAGCCGGTTGGCTCCTGATGAACACGACACATTTTGTTGCCTCCCGATGAACACGACGCAGTTTCTCCATTCCGACCCAGCCGGTTGGCTGCCAATGAACATGACGCCGTTGTTGTACGCATTCGAGACCCGGCCCGTATGGACGTACGTAGTCATATTTACTTTCTTGCAGCGTGGCTATACGTACGTGCACATGATTTATACAATACTGCCTCAACTGCTACGTCACACGTGCTGCTCCTAGCTCGACTATGGTTCATCCTTGCAGAGAGACCGATCGACCAGTATGTTCGTATACATTTGCTACCAGGGAGACATCCCTATGTACGGTTCGACCGGGTGGGTCCCAGCTGTCGGGGAGGACAAGTAGGCACTTCCTTGCATGCGAATATATAGATGGCGGGTTCCAGCGGTCAGGGGCGGAATATATTTTTTGCCCGTAATAAGGAGGCACTTCCTTGCGTGCAAAGACGTTGTTGGTGGGTCCTAGCTGTCAGGGGCAGGAATAAGGAGGCACTTCCTTCCTTGCGAAGATATACGTGGTGGGTCCCAGCATTTGGGGGGAGGAAGTTTTTTATTTTCACGTAATAAGGAGGCGGTTGCATGCGTGCGTCCATGGACCTAGTGCGTCCCCACTGTCAGCCTCTCCACGTATACTCCTCTTCTGACAACTCTCGTATGTTGACCATGTTGACCACGCCGCGTCGAGCGGACCAAGGCGATGGACGACTGCGAGGCCCCGGATGACAACGAGCCGGTCATGGGAAGACGCGATAGTGGAGTCGCAGACGAAGAGGTGTATGAGGGCTAACTGGTTCTGGTGCGGCGTGGTTCTGCAGTCGGTGGAGAATAACAGGAGGGGTGGAGGGATGGCTTGGCCGACGGTGGGGTAGTGCTTCGCAGCGAAGCATGCTCAGTAGAGCTACTAGCAGACGGAGGCGGGAGCAGGTGGTCCCAGCGGCGCTGGAGGAAGAAGACGAGAGATTGAAGATGAATGCCAGCCGTTTGCTACTTCTTGAGCTTGCGTTGGTTTTTCCCTTGACGAGGAAAGAGTGATGCAGCAAAGTAGAGATAAGTATTTCCCTCAGTTTGAGAACAAAGGAATCAATCCAGTAGGAGGTACAGGCAAGTCTCCAATCTATGCACATGCACAAACAATCAAACAATTGCACCCAACGCGATAAAGCGGTTGTCAAACCCTTCACGGTAACTTCGAAGGATGAGATCTGATAGAGATAGATATAAAAGATTACTAAAACTTAAAACAAAGTAAAATAATAATAAATTGCAGAGAGGTATTTTTGCATTTTTTGGTGTATAGATCTAAAAATATATGATGGAAAATAGACCCAGGGGGGATAGGTTTCACTAGAGGCTTCTCTCTTGAAAGAAAATAATACGGTGGGTGAACAAATTACTGTCGAGCAATTGATAGGAAAGCACCAAGTTATGATGATATCCAAGGCAATGATTATGAATATAGGCATCATGTCCGTGTCAAGTAGACGAAAATGATTCTACATCTACTACTATTACTCCACACATAGACCGCTATCTAGCATGCATCTAGAGTATTAAGTTCATAAGAACGGAGTAACACCTTAAGTAAGATGACATGATGTAGATGGATAAACTCAAGCAATATGATGAAAACCCCATCTTTTTACACTTGGTGGCAACAATACAGTACGTGCCTCGCTACCCCTACTTTGTCACTGGGTGAGGACACCGCAAGATGGAACCCAAAACTAGGCACCTCTCCGATTGCAAGAAGAACCAATCTAGTTGGCCAAACCAAATGATAATTCAAAGAGAAATACAAAGATATCAAATCATGCATATAAGAATTCAGAGAAGATCCAAATGATATTCATAGATAAACTGATCATAAATTCACAAGGATCTCGACAAACACACCGCAAAAGAATATTACTTGGATAGATCTTCAAAAACATCAAGGAGAACATTGTATTGAGGATCAAAGAGAGAGAAGAAGCCATCCATCTACTAGCTATGGACCCTTAGGTCTGTGGTAAACTACTCACGCTTCATCGGAAGGGCAATAGAGTTGATGTAGATGCCCTCTGTGATCGAATCCCCCTCCGCCAGGGTGTCGGAAAAGGCCCCAAGATGGATCTCACGGGAACTTAAGGTTGCGACGGTGGAAAAGTGGTTTCATGGATGCTTCTGGTGGTTTGGGAATATATGTGAATATATATAGGAGGCAGAACTAGGTCAGGGCCCATAAGGAAGGGGGCGCACCCTCGCACCTTGTCGCCGCCTCATGGCTCTTCTGACTTGAACTCCAAGTCTCCTGGGTGTTTTTTGGTCCAAGAAAAATCATCGTGAAAATTTTATTCCGTTTGGACTCCGTTTGTTATTCCTTTTCTGTGAAGCTCAAAAACAAGGAAAAGCATAAACTAGCACTGGGCTCTAGGTTAATAAGTTAATCCCAAAATAATAAAAAATAGCATATTAATGCGTATAAAACATAAGTGAAGCACTAGAGCAAAATTGCCTAGCTCAAAAGATATAAGTGAAGCACTAGAGCAAAATTGCCTAGCTCAAAAGATATAAGTGAAGCACATAGAGTATTCTAGTAAATCACGATTCATGCGTGTCCCTCTCAAAAGGTGTGTACAACAAGTATGATTGTGGCAACCTAAAAAGTAAAGACTCATATCATACAAGACGCTTCAAGGAAAACACATATCATGTGGTGAATAAAAATATAGCCTCAAGTAAAGTTACCGGTAGACGAAGACGAAAGAGGGAATGCCATTCGGGGCATCCCCAAGCTTAGGCTCTTGGTTGTCCTTGAATATTACCTTGGGGTGCCTTGGGCATCCCAATCTTAGGATCTTGCCACTCCTTATTCCATAGTCCATCAAATATTTACCCAAACTTGAAAACTTCACAACACAAAACTCAACAGAAAATCTCATAAGCTCCGTTAGTATAAGAAAATAAATCACCACTTTTGGTACTGTTGTGAACTCATTATTTATTTATATTGGTGTAATATCTACTGCATTCCAACTTTTCCATGGTTCATACCCCCGATACTACCCATAGATTCATCAAAATAAGAAAACAACACATAGAAAACAAAATCTGTCAAAAACAGAACAATCTGTAGCAATCTGTAACTCTCGAATACTTCTGTACCTCCAAAAATTCTGAAAAATTAGGACAACCTGGGAAATTTGTGTACCAATCTTGTGCAAAACGAATCTGTATTTTATCATGCTTCTGTTAAAAATGAGAATTATTTTCCTGGGCGCAAAAGTTTCTGTTTTTCAGCAAGACCAAAACTACTATCATTGTAAGCCATCCCAAAGGTCTTACTTGGCATAAACACTAATTAAAAAAACATCTAACCAGAGGCTAGATTAATTATTTATTGCAAAACAGGACCAATAAAGAAAGAACAAAAATAAAATTGGGTTGCCTCCCAACAAGCGCTATTGTTTAACGCCCTTAGCTAGGCATAAAAACACAAAGATCTAGGTATTGTCATCTTTGGTATGCAGTCCATAAGTAGCTCTCATAATATATTAGTATGGAAACTTATTTTTCTTTCTAGGAAAGTGTTCCATGCCCTTCCTTAATGAAAATTGAAATCAAATGTTTCCTTCTTTCGTATCAATAGTTGCACCAATCATTCTAAGGAAAGGTCTACCAAGAGTAATAGGACATGTAGGATTGCAACCTATATCCTACGGGCACATAATTCCTATTTGCAATAGTAAGAACATCATTAATTATTCCCATAGGTTTCTTAAGGCTGACCATAGTGGGGGTAATATAAGTAGTATCATGCACTTGGGACTCACAAAAATGCTTATGTGGCAGGCAATTAAAGAAGAGAGAGATGGTTATAGTAACATAGGTAGATACCGTAACATAATAAATGTGATGCTACTATGTGTCATGCATGGCAATGAATGAGACCACCTATGATACTAATCTATGATACTATGCACTATAGAGGTAGTAACTTAGACTACTAAACCTAACACATCACATAAAGTTTTTGTAATCGTGGAAACGCGAGCACCCAAATCACACAATGCATGGAACTCATAATCTTTAATCTTAATCTTAATAGTAGGTTCCCACTCATCATAAAGTTTTCTAGGGATAGAAACTTCCAATGCAAGCTTTTCTTTAAAAGATTTCATCATAGCATCAATGATATGTTTAGTAAAAGGTTTATTTTGATTATAAGCATGAGGAGAATTCAACATGGATTGCAACAAGGAAATACAATCTATTGAAGAACAATTATCATAATTAAATTCCTTGAAATCCAAAAGAGTGGGTTCATCGCTACTTAAAGTTTTGGCCTCTCCAATCCCACTTTTATCAATTTTTGCATTAAGATGTAAAAACTCTGAATCATTGGGACGCCTTTTAACTAAAGTTGACTCATATCCAGTCCCATCTTTATCAAGATTTATATTGGAAAACAAAGATTCAATAGGAGTCACATCAATCACTTTAAGATCTTCATCACTATTTTCACAAAACTAGAAGAACACGCTTTTACAAACAAATCTCACTTTGCACGCATCTTAGCGGTTCTTTCTTTGCACTCATCAATGGAGATTCCCATAGCCTTTAGAGATTCACTGATATCATGCTTTGGTGGAATAGATCTAATTTTTAAAGAATCAACATCAAGAGAAATTATATCCACGTTCCTAGCCAAATCATCAATCCTAAGCAATTTTTCTTCAGCCAAAGCATTGAAATTCTTTTGCGAACTCATAAATTCTTTAACACTATTCTCGAAATCAGAGGGCATCTTATTTTAATTTGCACAAGAATTGTTGTAGGAATTACCATAATTATTTGTAACATCTCCCAATTTTCAATTTGGATGTTATACATAGGTTATCATATGCATATCATATTTTATTAGCATTTTGTTTGTGATCCTAGAAATCTTAAGCCACTCAAGGACCCACGGAGAGAGTTGGGGATTTCATTTATTTGAATTTTCTCAAATTTGAAAACAGAATCATTTTGGTTTTAATATTTTTTCTCTCTGAAACATTTCCAATATTAAAATAAACGAGTGGAGATAAAATGACTTCTCCAAAATAAGAGGGGAATATTGGAGGAAAATGTTAAAATGAAATAAATAATTTATTTAGAATTTCATTGCTATTTTATTTGAATTAGGAAAAATCATGCATTTTTCAAAATTGCATTTTAGGGCAGAAATAAGTTCACTTTGTTCTAAATATTTTATTTAGACTATGAAAATTGTTTTTGGCATTTTTAGAATTTTTTTATATTTCATTAGGATTTTTGTTTTCAGCGGAATTTATTTAAAAAAATCTTTCCCGCCCGACTGGGCCGAAGGCCCGGCCGAGCAGGCCGCGACCCAGCTCCCGCCGGCGTCTTCCTCCCGCGCGCCGCCGTGCTTGGCGCAGACGCCGAGGAGAGACCGACCCGGACTCCCGCTCGCGCCGACCCCCTCCCCAAGCCGCGACGCCCCCCTCCTTAAATACCACGCCTCCCTGCCGCCTCTGCAACCGTCCCAAGCGGCCACCCGCGCCGCCAGCCCAAGCCGCCGCCACCGCCCTGCCGCCCAAGCCGCCGCCGGAGCCGCCCCGCCTCGCCGTTGCTAGACGTCGTCGTCGCCGGATCTCGCCGCCGCCAGTTTTCTTTGTTGGACCGGTAAAACCGAGAAAACCATCCCCGGTTTTTTTGTTAGATTGGTACAGTTTTTTTTTTTGGTTTCGCTAATTAGCGAATGTTCACCCGAACGTCTCTATTCGCGAACGTTTTCATTCGTTCGTTAGTCTTTTGTTTTTATTTTAGTTTCAGCCAGGGACCTATCTGCGATTATTTTTATCGCAGGTTAGCCTCTGATCTTCAAACGCTCGCAATGTTTTAACCGTTTATCCAAATACAGTGAAACCAATGCCAAAATCTTCGTCTCGAACCCCTCATTACAATTAATCAACTTGAACATGGTTTTGACAAATTAAAATTTGGTTGCAAGTAGATTTCAATTCAAACTTCTTTTGATCGTAGTTTGAGTTTTGTAACTCCGTTTTGATTGATTCTTTTTGCAAATCGAAGCTCTTCAATTAAACTTCAATTTGGATCTTTTCTCTTAAGTTTTACCCTTGCATCTATTGCTTGAGTACTTATATATGTTACTGTTTGTTTGCGATAGAATTTCCGGAGTGTGAAGCGTGCTACTACGAGTCACTAGGGTTTTCAGATCGTTAGCCAGGCAAGTAACACTTTGATCATACCCCTTTATTACCCAGTTTTTATGCATTAGTCCCAACCCTCAAACATTGAATGAGTAGGATCTGTTTAGCATGTGGGTATTGGGAAGTAGTTGCTGAGGTAGTACTATTGCCCTTTTCATTCAAACCCTGGGAGTTACTTCTACGTTATGCTTATACTTCTATGCTATGCTCGTAGACGTGGTTTGGTTTGAGTGATTCATGACAGTTGTGAGTATTATTATGAACTAAGGTTTTATTTAAGGTGGCTACGTTAACACGCATATGGGTGGATTGTTTGTGGGCACCTGGGGCAATCTAGTGCTGTCCAAGGAGATCCAGGGGAATCCATGTGATCATCCTATGGTCCGCCACCCATGCTCAAAGGGATCATATTGTTATTCATGTTAGAAACTTCCGTGTGCAGCCACAAGACATTATGGGCTCTGGCATAGTTGAGTATGTTGTGTGACCTCTTTCAGTGGTAAACTAGCAGATGTAGGGGATGTAGGTGGTACGGTTTACCCGTCGAAAGGGCTAATGCTTCTGAAAGACTGTGTCTCGGTCATCCGTTTCTCAAACATCATGTAGTGCGAGAAATCCAACGGAGGAGATCGAGTCATGTGGGAAAAGTGTGCAAACCTATGCGGAGTGTACAAACTAATCATGGTTAGCCGTGTCCCCGGTTACAGACATCTTGAGTATCTGGTGCTTGAATTATTATGTTGATCTCATCACTTTATTTAATTAACTTGTTGGGTTAATGATTACTTTAATTGGGATTGAGATGGGGTTACCATTCTCAATGTTTTCAACAACTTTGTAGTTAAATAACATATATTCCTTTGTTGTAGGGAAAAACTAGCTTTATGCAAAAATAACCATAGAGCCTCCACCAGCCAAATATGCATATAGTTTTAGCTGCTACTTGTTCATTGCTCTACAGTGTTATTTTGCCAGCATATTCCATGTGCTGACCCGTTTCGGGCTGCAACATATTATGTTGCATACTTTTTAGACAAAGAGTAAGGTGCGCTAGGTCGTTGTCTTGCACTCAGTTATGATGTTGGAGTTGATGGACTCATTCTACCCTCGAAGCCTTCCGCTGTTATCTTCATTAGATGGCCTTCAGCCATATTTTTTAATAAGTACTCTCTTTTGAGATATTCGATGTAATAAGTGTCTGATTGTAATCTATTATAAATCCTTCAAGTACTGTGTTTGTCAGCATTACCGATCCAGTGATGGCACTTATGCACAGAGATTTGACCATTTGAGGTCGGGTCGCTACAAGATGGTATCAGAGCACACGCTGACTATAGGACGTGACCACTAAGATAAGCCTTAGGTCACTCTTCTCTACTCATTTCTGACTCTTCTCCACTTTCCACTCTATAGTTGGCGGATTCAAGGAACAAGTTTGCTACACCAGATGAAGACACCCCTTTTGGACGACACTTGAAGGAGGCCACTAGATACCTGAACATCGGAATACCAAGCTTCATCGGGACCTACACCGCCACTCTACCGGAAGAAGAGCGCTGGACAATTCAAGTACATGTTCCAGGAAGGACATTCACACCAGTGACGGAGCCCATAGAGTTTTCCTTCGATGCACCAACCTGTAGTCTAGGAAAGAGCATGGAGGCTCACATCACCATGGGACGCATCGGCCAAGTTTACCACAAGGATCTTAAGGACACGATTTACTAGATATGTGGATGCCGATATGAGCAATGGGAGATGATCAGCACCAGGAGGGACAAGTCCATTGCAGCCTACATCCAGGAGTTAAACCAACACATTCGTCGACAGGAGAACTAGATGTGCGCCAGCATGATAGACCAGAAGAAGGTAATGACCAGGAATATGGAGCTAGAAGAGGAACTCAAGTCTACACGCAATGGATATGAAGAGGAAATTGCAGTTCTACTAGAGAAGAATGAAGATCTGAAGAAGAAGCTAGGAGTATTCATGGGAGACCCTGCGCCAGGAGGTGACGACCACCCCGAGGACTACATCATCATCGACGACACCGACTCAGACCCCGACAGTGATGATGATTATGTGGACGAAGCTAGAGTAGATATCATGGAGTCTTCTTCCGATCAAAATTTTTAGTCGACCACCATATTATCAGTAGAATTCCCCCATGTATATATAGTAGTCCGAGTACTTTGTAACGATAGCTAGATCAATTGTATGCCCTTGTTTGAATTGAGTGGTTGTTTGTCTCATGTGCATATGGGTAGTGATTTTCTCCTTAGTTCTCACTCTATTCTAATCTCTCCCCCTCTAAAACCTATCAGATGCCTCTGAGACGTGACCCCGGATTTGTCTTCCCACCGGAGCTCACCCAGTTGATCTAGCAGCAGAATGCCTTGATGCAGCTACTAGTCAAGAACCAAGTCAACAACAACAACCCACCTCCACCACCTCCAGATGACAACTTAGCCCGTTTTCTGAGGTTGAATCTGTCGGTGTTTTCCAGTAGCACCGAGCCGATTGTTGCTGATGACTGGCTCCTCAGGATTGGAAGGGAGCTGACCACCACAGGTTGCACAGATGCTGAGAAAGTGAGTTTTGCCGCACACCAACTGGATGGACCCGCAGCCTCATGGTGGGAGAATTACACAACCACCTTTCCCATACCAATGTCACATGGGCTGAATTTCAGCAAGCTTTCCGCACAACCCATGTCTCTAGAGGAGCAATGAATACGAAGAAGCGTGAGTTTCGCAACTTGTACCAGGGAAATCGTACTGTGGGGCAGTACATGGATGAGTTTAGCAAGTTAGCCCATTGTGCCCCAGATGATGTGGCCACAGATGCCACGAAGCAAGAGAAGTTTATGGAAGGGCTGAATGATGAGATGAGTATGTAGTTCATGGTAGCAACATTTGCTAACTACTAGGAGTTGGTAGACCGGGCCCTTATGATTGAAAGCAAATAGCAGCAGATAGAGAGCCGCAAACGGAAGTATGGACAGGGGAAGTACAATTCTGGAGCTCGGCAGAAGCCTCGCTTTACCCCTAACTCCGGAGGTTACACCCATAACCATGGAGGCCATACCCACAATGGAGGAAGCTCACATAACCATAGTGGGCCTACCAATGGAAATGAGAATGGAGCAAGCAGTAACCAGAACCGTCCCAACCCAGCAACGCCCGCCAAGAAGGACCTGAGCCATGTTACCTGTTACAAGTGCGGGAAGACTGGAAATTACACCAATGATTGCTCAGAGTTGAAGAATGGCAACGGAAATGGAAACTCTAGGAAAAAGCCCAATCCCTTCACCAGAGGTCTGGTGAACCACATCGACGTGGAGGAGGTTGAAGATCAGCCTAACGCAGTGATCGGTAAGTTTTTGATTAAGTCATTTACTGCACTCGTTCTTTTCAATACCGGCGCATCGCATTCATACATATCAAGGGGATTTGTGGAAAAGTTTAAGTTACCAATGGTGTGACCGGATACATATCAAGTTTAAGTTAGCCCTTACGTCACCCATGTTAGTAAGCTCGCCAGGAGCAGAGTATATGGCCAGCCAATGGTGTGACCGGATACCCTTAACCATTGGTAGCCATGTTTTCCCCTCAGACCTAATAATTTTGGAATCCCAAGGATTGGATATAATATTAGAAATGGATTGGTTATCGAAGTATGGAGGAAACATTGATTTTGCTAGTAAGTCAATTTTACTCACCACCCCGGAGGGAAAAAGGATCAAGTATGTGTCTAGACATGCGCCAAGGAGAACCCAAGTGAATTCTCTTTCGGAAGTTGTTCAGGAATAAGTGCCTGTTGTGAAGGATTACCTAGATGTGTTTCCAGAGGAACTACCAGGCATGCCACCAGATCGAGACAGAGTTTTTGATAGAGCTGTTGCCAGGCACCGGACCAATATCAAAGAGGCCATACCGGATGCCCGCAAATGATCTGGAGGAAATTAAGAAGCAGATTAAGGAGTTATTGGAGAAAGGTTACATCCGACCAAGTTTATCACCGTGGGGAGCCCTAGTGCTCTTAGTTGAGAAGAAGGATGGATCTTTGAGGATGGTTGTTGATTATTGAGCATTGAATGAAGTGACAATCAAGAACAAGTACCCACTACCGATGACCAATGATTTGTTTGACCAGTTGCAAGGAGCTAAAGTATTTTCCAAGATCGATCTACGATCAGGATACCACCAGTTGAAGATCCGAGAACAGGATATACCTAAGATATCTTTTACCATAGGGTATGGGCTGTATGAGTACATGGTCATGTCATTTGGATTGACTAATGCCCCCGCCTATTTTATGAGTATGATGAACAAGGTGTTCATGTAGTTTTTGGATAAGTTTGTGGTGGTGTTCATTGATGATATTCTTCTATACTCGAAGAATGAAGAGGAACACAAGGAACACTTGCGCTTAGTTCTCGAGAAGCTCAGGGAACATCAGCTATATGCCAAGTTTAGCAAGTGTGAGTTTTGGTTGAAAGAATTTGGATTTCTTGGACATGTTATATCAGGAGAAGGTATAGCAGTAGACCCCACCAAAGTACAGTCTGTCACTGAGTGGTTGGCACCCACCTCAGTTGGAGAGATCTGTAGTTTTCTGGGACTCGCAAGATATTACCGGAGGTTCGTTGAGAATTTTTCCAAGATTGCGAAACCCATGACCGAGTTGTTGAAGAAGGACACCAAGTTCAAATGGACTGAAGATTGTGAGGCTAGTTTTTAGGAGTTGAAGAAACATTTGGTTACAGCCCCAGTGCTGATTCTTCCGGATACACGTAAGGATTTCCAAGTGTATTGCGATGCTTCTCACTTAGGACTTGGAGGAGTACTTATGCAGGACGGAAGAGTTGTTTCCTATGCCTCACGACAGCTTCGACCTCATGAGTTGAATTATGTCACCCATGATTTGGAGTTAGCAGCCGTAGTGCATGCACTTAAGACCTGGAGACATTTCCTGATTGGAAACAGATGTGATGTGTACACGGATCACAAGAGTTTGACGTACATTTTCATGCAAAGGGAGTTAAATCTCAGGCAAAGGAGATGGTTGGAGCTCATAAAGGATTATGATATGAAATTGCATTATAATCCAGGAAAGGCCAATGTCGTAGGAGACGCTTTGAGCCAGAAGAGTTATGTCAATACCCTCATAAGTGGAGGATTACCGCAGGAGTTAGTCGAGAATCTCAAGGAGCTTCGTTTGGAGATAGTTCCAAGAGGTTTTGTTGCAACAATGGAGGTTCAGTCTACCTTATTGGGGAAGATTCAAGAAGCTCAGAAGGATGATAAGGAAATCACTGAGATAAAGGAGAAGATGAGCAAGGGAAAAGCCAATGGTTTCCGTGAGGATGAGCACGAGACCTTATGGTTTGAGGATTGTATATATGTTCCCAATAATGCTGTGATTCGGAAGTTAATACTTCAGGAAGCTCATGACTCGCCATACTTGATTCACCCCAGAAACACCAAGATGTATTTGGATTTGAAGGAGCGTTTTTGGTGTACTGGTATGAAGAAGGATATTGCCGAGTATGTATCCGCGTGTATACTTCAGGATTATTGCAGCCCATGCCGATATCCGAATGGAAGTGGCACAAGCTTGGCATGGATTTTATCACCGGATTACCCAGGACCCGATCGGGATATGATTCTATCTGGGTAGTAGTTGATCGCTTGACCAAGATAGCTCACTTTATCCCGGTGAAGACCACCTATAGAAGCAGGACCGTATGTCTGCATGGAGTTTCGAGGACCATCGTATCAGATAGAGGGCACAATTTACCTCGAAGTTTTAGAATCAATTGCATCAGACTTTGGGTACTAGGCTAGAGTTCAGTACAGACTTTCATGTGCAGACAGATGGACAGACCGAGAGAGTCATTCAGATTCTGGAGGACATGTTGAGAGCTTGTGCACTAGATTATGGATCTAGTTGGGATGACAATTTGCCTTACACAGAGTTCTCATACAACAACAGTTATCAGGATAGTTTGACGATGGCACCCTTTGAAGCCTTGTATGGAAGGAGATGCAAGACACTGTTAATGTGGGATGAAGTTGGAGACCTTCAGTTGTTTGGACCGGATTTGATCAAAGAGTAAGAAGAGAAGGTTAAGTTGATTCGAGATAGACTGAAGGTAGCTCAGTCCAGGCAGAAGAGTTATGCCAATTCCAAACGCAAGGAGGTAGTATATGAAATTGGAGATCGAGCATATCTTTGAGTATCCCCACTGCGAGGAGTTAAACAATTTGGAGTTAAGGGAAGTTAGCCCCGAGATTTGTAGGACCATACCGAGTTTTGGAGCGTATGGGAGAAGTGGCCTACAAGTTGGAGTTACCCGAAGGATTGTCAGGAGTTCATGATGTGTTTCACGTTTCCCAGTTAAAGAAGTGCCATGCAGAGATGGCTGATATTCTTCTGAGAGATACAGTGCCCCTGGAAGCAATTTAGTTGGACAGTGACCTAACCTATGAGGAGAAACCCGTCAAGGTTCTTGAGTTTGCCAGTCGAGTTACCCGGAGCAAGGTCATCAAATTTTGCAAATTCAGAGGAGCCACCATACCGAGGATGAAGCCACCTGGGAACGAGAGGAAGACCTACGGAAAGACCACCCACACCTATTTTATAGCCAACCCGAATGTCAAAGACGAGATTCATCTTAATGGGGGTAGGTTTGTAACATCCCAATTTTCAATTTGGATGTTATACATAGGTCATCATATGCATATCATATTTTATTTGCATTTTGTTTGTGATCCTAGAAATCTTAAGCAACTCAAGGACCCACGGAGAGAGTTGGGGATTTCATTTAATTTCATATTTGAATTTTCTCAAATTCGAAAAGAGGATCATTTTGGTTTTAATAATTTTTCTCTGTGAAATATTTCCAATATTAAAATAAATGAGTGGAGATAAAATGACTTCTCCAAAATAAGCGGGGAATATTGGAGGAAAAATGTTAAAATCAAATAAATATTTAATTTGGAATTTCACTACTATTTTATTTGAATTAGAAAAATATGCATTTTTCAAAATTGCAGTTTTAGGCGAGAAAAATGTTCACTTTGTTCTAAATATTTTATTTAGATGGTGAAAATTGCTTTGGTATTTTTAGATTTTTTATATTTTCTTCAGAATTTTCTTTTCAGCGGAATTTATTTAAAAATAATCTTTCCCGCCCGACTCGGCCGAAGGCCCAGCCAAGCATGCCGTGGCCCAGCCCCCGCCGCCGCCTTCCTCCCGTGCGCCGCCGTGCGTGGCACTGACACCGAGGAGAGTCCGACCTGGACTCCCGCTCGTGCCGCGACGCCCCCTCCTTAAATACCGCGCCGCCCCGCCGCCTCTGCACCCGTCCCGAGCTGCCAGCCCGAGTCGCCGCCACCGCTTGCTGCCGCCCCACCGCCAAAGCCGCCTCGCCGTTGCTAGACGTCGCCGGATCTCGCCACCGCCTGTTTTCTTTGTTGCACTGGTAAAACCGACAAAATCGTCCCTGGTTTTTTCGTTAGATCGGTTTGGTTTGGTTTTTTTTTGGTTTCGCTAACTAGCGAACGTTCACCCGAATGTCTCTGTTTGCAAACGTTTTCATTAATTCATCTCTGCTAACGAACGTTCGTTCGTTAGTCTTTTCTTTTTATTTTAGTTTCGTCCAGGGACCTATCCGCGATTATTTTTATCGCAGATTAGCCCCTTATCTTCAAACGCTCACAACTTTTTAACAATTTGTCCGAATCCAGTGAAACCAACACCAAAATCTTTGTCTCGAACCCCTCTTTCCAGTTAATAAACTTGGACATGGTTTTGACAATTTAAAATTTGGTTCCAAGAAGATTTGAATTCGAATTTCTTTTGATCGTAGTTCTTGTTTCGTAACTTCGTTTTGATTGATTCTTTTTACAAATCGAAGCTCTTTAGTTGAACTCAATTTGGACCTTTTTATTAAGTTTTACCCTTGCAAATATTGCTTGAGTACTTATATATGTTATTGTTTGTTTGCGATAGAGTTTTTGGAGTGCGAAGCGTGCTACTACGAGTCACTAGGGTTTTCAAATCGTCAGCAAGGCAAGTAACAGTTTGATCATACCCCTTTATTACCCAGTTTTTATGCATTAGTCTCAATACTCAAACATTGCATGAGTCGGATCTGTTTAGCATGTGAGTATTGGGAAGTAGTTGTTGAGGTAGTACCAATTGCACTTTTCATTCAAACCCTGTGAGTTACTCCTAGGTTATGCTTATACTGCTATGCTATGCTCGTAGACGTGGTTTGGTCCGAGTGATTCATGACAGTTGTGAGTATTATTATGAACTAAGGGTTTATTTAAGGTGGCTACTTTAACAAGCATCTGGGTGGATTGTTTGTAGGCACCTGGGGCAATCCAGTGCTGTCCAAGGAGATCTCGGGGAATCCATGTGATCATCCTATAGTCCGCCACCCATGCTCAAAGGGATCATATTGTTATTCATGCTGGAAACTTCCGTTCGCAGCCACAAGCCATTATGGGCTCTGGCATAGTTGAGTATGTTGCGTGACCTCTTTCAGTGGTAAACTAGCAGATGTAGGGGATGTAGGTGGTACGGTTTACCCGTCGAAAGGGCTAATGCTTCTGAAAGACTCTGTCTCAGTCATCCGTTTCTCAAACATCATTTAGTGTGAGAAATCCAACGGAGGAGATTGAGTCTTGTGGGGAAAAGTGCGCAAACCTCTGCAGAGTGTACAAACTAATCCTGATTAGCCGTGTCCCCAGTTATGGACATCTTGAGTATCTGGTGCTTGAATTGTTGATCTCGTCACTTTATTTAATTAACTTGTTGGGTTAATGATTACTTTAATTGGGATTGAGATGGGGTTACCATTCTCAATGTTTTCAACAACTTTGTAGTTAATAAAAATATATTCCTTTGTTGTAGGGAAAAACTAGCTTTATGCAAAAATAACCATAGAGCCTCCACCAGCCAATATGCATATAGTTTTAGCTGCTACTTGTTCATTGCTCTACAGTGTTATTTTGCCAGCATATTCCATGTGCTGACCCGTTTTGGGCTGCAACGTATTATGTTGCAGACTTTTCAGACGAATAGTAAGATGCGCTAGGTTGTTGTCTTGCGCTCAGTTATGTCGTTGGAGTTGATGGACTCATTCTACCCTCAAAGCCTTCCGCTGTTATCTTCATTAGATGGCCTTCAGCCATATTATTGTAATAAGTACTCTCTTTTGAGATATTCGATGTAATAGGTGTGTGATGGCACTCTATTATAAACCCTTCAAGTATTGTGTGTGTCAGCATTACCGATCCAAGGATGACACTTATGCACAGAGATTTGACCGTTTGAGGTCGGATCGCTACATTATTAGAGGAATTACTAGGAAACGGCCTGGGATTGAAATTACCTCTATACGTCTTATTACCAAAATTGTTCCTACCAACCAAATTCACATCCATAGATTCATTATTATTCTCAATCAAAGTAGACAAAGGCATATCATTAGGATCAATAGAAGCACTCTTACTAGCAAATAATTTCACAAGATCATCCATCTTTCCACTCAAAGGATTAATCTCTTCAATCGCATGCACTTTTTTACTAGTGGAAGATCTTTCGGTATGCCATTAAAAATAATTAACCATAATATTAACTAGGAGTTTAGTAGCTTCTCGATATGTCTCCAATGTATCTATAATTTTTGATTGTTCCATGCTATTATATTATCCATCTAGGATGTTTTATATGCATTTATATGCTATTTTATATGATTTCTGGGATTAACCTATTAACCTAGAGCCCAGTGCCAGTTTCTGTTTTTTTCCTTGTTTTTGAGTATCGCAGAAAAGGAAAACCAAACGGACTCCAATTGACCTGAAATTTCACGGAGATTGTTTTTGGACCAGAAGAAGCCCACGGAGTACCGGAGATGGACCAGAGGAGTCCCGAGGCGGCCACCACGAGGATGGGGGGCGCGCCCTACCCCCTGGGCGCGCCCCCCTACCTCCTGGCCGCCTCGGAGACCTCTTATATATACCCAAACTTCCAGAAAGAAACCTAGATCGGGAGTTCCGCTGCCGCAAGCCTCTGTAGCCACTGAAAACCAATCTAGACCCATTCCGGCACCCTGTCGGAGGGTGGAATCCTTCTCCGGTGGCCATCTTCATCATCCCCGCGCTCTCCATGACAAGGAGGTAGTAGTTCACCCTTAGGGCTGAGGGTATGTACCAGTAGCTATGTGTTTGATATCTCTCTTGTGTTCTTGATATCGCACGATCGTGATGTATCGTGAGCTTTGCTATTATAGTTGGATCTTATGATGTTTGTCCCCTCTACTCTCTTGTAATGGATTGAGTTTTCCCTTTGAAGTTATCTTATCGGAGTCTTTAAGGATTTGAGAACACTTGATGTATGTCTTGCATGTGCTTATCTATGGTGACAATGGGATATCACGTGATCCACTTGATGTATGTTTTGGTGATCAACTTGCGAGTTCCGTGACCTCCTGAACTTATGCATAAGGGTTGGCACACGTTTTCGTCTTGACTCTCCGGTAGAAACTTTGCGGCACTCTTTGAAGTTCTTTGTGTTGGTTGAATAGATGAATATGAGATTGTGTGATGCATATCGTATAATCATACCCACAGATACTTGAGCTGACATTGGAGTAGCTAGGTGACATTAGGGTTTTGGTTGATTTGTGTCTTAAGGTGTTATTCTAGTATGAACTCTAGGATAGATTGAACGGAAAGAATAGCTTCGTGTTATTTTACTATGGACTCTTGAATAGATCGATCAAAAAGGATAACTTTGAGGTGGTTTCGTACCCTACAATAATCTCTTTCTTTGTTCTCCGCTATTAGTGACTCTTTGTTGCATGCTGAGGGACAGTTATATGATCCAATTATGTTATTATTGTTGAGAAAACTTGCACTAGTGAAAGTATGAACCCTAGGCGTTGTTTCAATGCATTGCAATACCGTTTGTGCTCACTTTTATCATTAGTTACCTTGCTGTTTTTTATATTTTCAGATTACAAAAACCTATATCTACCATCCATATTGCACTTGTATCACCATCTCTTCGCCGAACTAGTGCACCTATACAATTGACCATTGTGTTCTGTGTGTTTGGGACACAAGAGACTCTTGGTTATTTGTTTGCAGGGTTGTTTGAGAGAGACCATCTTCATCCTATGCCTCCCAAGGATTGATAAACCTTAGGTCATCCACTTGATGGAAATTTGCTATTGTCCTACAAACCTCTGCACTTGGAGGCCCAATAACGCCTACAAGAAGAAGGTTGTATAATAGACATCACTTCTCCTAAAGTAATTTCCATAAAAGTACCTCCTGCGGACCAATCTAAAAGATTTCCAGAAGCAAAATTCAATCCGGCATAAATTTTTTGTATAATCATCCACAAATTCAAACCATGACTAGGGCAATTTCGTATCATCAATTTCATCCTCTCCCAAGATTGTGCAACATGTTCATGATCAAGTTGCTTAAAATTCATAATATCGTTCTTAAGGGAGATGATCTTAGCAGGAGGAAAATACTTGGAAATAAAAACATCTTTACACTTATTCCATGAATCAATACTATTTTTAGACAAAGATGAACATCGAGTTTTAGCACGATCTCGAAGTTAGAACCTAAATAACTTCAATTTAACAATATCATTATCCACATATTTCTTATTTTGCATATCACACAACTCAACAAAATTATTCAGATGGGATGCGGCATCTTCACTAGGAAGGCCGGAAAATTGGTCTTTCATAACAAGATTCAGCAAAGCGACATTAATTTCATAAGATTTCGCACTAATGGCAGGAGCAATCGGAGTACTAATAAAATCATTTTTATTAGAATTGGAAAAGTCACACAATTTGGTATTCTCTTGAGCCATCGTGAAAAAGCAAGCAATCTAACACACGAGCAAGCAAAAAGCAAATGAAAAAGACGAACGGAAGAGGGGCGAATAAAAAGGCAAATCTTTTCGAAAATCGTTTTAGAAGTGGGGGAGAGGAAAACGAGAGGCGAATGGAGAATAATGTGATGCAAGAGATGAGAGTTCATGATGGGTACTTGGTAGGCTTGATGTAGACCTTGACTTGGCGTAGATCACCTCGGCAACGGCGCCAGAAATTCTTCCAGCTACTTCATGAGCTTGCATTGGTTTTTCCCTTCAGAGAAAAGGGTGATGCCGCAAAGTAGCGATAAGTATTTCCCTCAGTTAAGAACCAAGGTATCAATCCAGTAGGAGAAGAACGTGCAAATAACCAAAACCTGCACAAATAATCAAACACTTGCACCCAATGCGATAAAGGGGTTCTCAATCCCTTCACGGTCACTTGCAAAAGTGAGATCTGATAGAGATAGATAAATCAAACTAAACAAAAGATATAATAATTTTGGGTTTTTTGGTTTATAGATCTGAAAATAAAAGATTGCAAAATAGTAGATCGGAAACTAATATGATGAAAAATAAACCCGAGGGCCATAGGTTTCACTAGAGGCTTCTCTCTTGATAGCAAATAATACGGTGGGTGAACAAATTACTGTCGATCAATTGATAGAAAAGCGCAAAGTTATGACGATATCCAAGGCAATGATTATGTAATATAGGCATCATGTCCGTGTCAAGTAGACCGACTCCTGCGTGCATCTAGAGTATTAAGTTCATAAAGAACACAGTAACACTTTTGGTAAGTGTCGGTGCAACAAACCCTGGGTCTGTTGATCAACTGTGCACAGGCACACGATAAAGATTGAAGCACCAGCTTAAGCCAGAGATTGAAGAACCAAAAGATTCGAAGAACCAACATGCAACTCAGATGTACCAAGATTGAGCCCGAGGAGCAAGATATCGGCAAGATAAGGGCCTCCCTTACTGGGCAGGCGAGCCCGGCAAGGGGCGAGGCCACCACCAGAAGCAAGCAACCGAGGCTCCCCGGCAAAGCCTTCCGGGGCTCGCGGGGGCAGAACCACCCCACCAACCACTCAAGCACGACTCACGTCATCAATCAGGGTGGTGTCAAGCCGCAAGCTGATTAAGTGGTAGCCATTCGCCATATGGCAGCCATTTCCTACAGAGAAGCCTACAGATGACACCCGTCCTGCGACGTGTCAAGAAAGCAGGTGCGGAGCTGGCAAGATAGCCCGGCAGGCCTTGCGGCGCCCAGTGATGTGACACTAAGCGGCACATTTAATGCGCCACTATCATATCAGTGGATAATGACCACTTTGCCACTATGGTGACCCCAAAATCTATAAAAGGAGGCCCATGACACTCATAGGAGGGGTTAGAAGCTTGGAAAGTTGACAACCCCAAGCCACCACACGCCATAGTCGCCGCAAGCAAACCTTGCCGGGTAAGTGTACTACGCACCACCACATTCATTTTTCCATCAATCCACTAAAGCAGGAGTAGGGTCTTATGCCTCGTGGTGACCCGAACCTGGGTAAATCGACTGTGTGCTCTCTGCTGCACTACGGTACGCTGGTCTACTCTTTGTGCAACACACCTTCCCCCTGCCGAACCAACAAGGGGCCACCCGGTCCCATAGGTGCCCGCGGAAATTCCGTGACATCTTTGGCGTGCCAGGTAGGGGGAGCGCTTGTGCGAACCTGAAAGTGTACGCCGCGATCGACCATGGCACCCAAGAAGAAATCTGGCACCTCAGTCCATCCATCGACCTCGAACGCTCATCCGCCCGTGGCCTCCAATGCTGCGGGAGACACGGGAGCTCGCAAGGACGTGGAAGCCGCTGGGGTTGTGGCTGGAGCAGGTGGCACCATTACCGCCTCCCCGCGGCTGACATGGGGTCCAGAGCTATCATAGGAGAACAACATCAGCAGCGTCTCAACGGTCAAGCTCTGCAAGGTGCGGGCGAGGTGGTCACTCCGTCCATGCCCCTCTTCTCGCCGACGAGCACAGCCGCGGCAACGGTGCTCGGTCCAGGGCGAGCCATCGCCCTTCGGTCGCCCCCATCATGGGAGCGGCCATGGTGCATGCACCTCCTCTCGGACGACCAACCAGGCCGCTGCGCTCAACGGAGCCGCTGATCTTCGAGCACCATCGTCGCGCGACCACGTTGCCCCGGTGGTCGCCCCACCGCAGCATGGGCGCGGCGCCCCCGCCGTCGTCACCGCCACCAGCACCATTCGGAGTCAGGCGACGGTGCAGTTGACGTCATCGACATCCATGCCAAGCATGGCCATGGAGGCCATGGCGCGAGCTCAGTTATTACTAAGGTTCCCGCCAGCAGCCGAGCAGATGGATGAGTGGCGTGCCACCATCCAAAGTCTGCTCGGTTTCGCCAAATCTGGGGGCTCAAGATGAGCTTGCCCACTGCAACCTCCCCAAGCAACAACCATCGCCCACGCCGCTAGCTGTATGAAGGGGGCCGTCCCCACGGTCCAGTCCCTGCCAGGCAGCTGGCGAGGGCGCAGTAGAATCAAGATCCCAACGACGTCTCGATGACCTCTTCTGACCCTTAAGCACATCCAGGCCAATGTCGAACCCCGAAAGACAGGTAACGGGGGGACGCGTGTGTCGTCGCCGAACGGTGCCGCAACGATCCCCGCCAGACTGATGGGTTTGATGGCCTCAACGTCGACGAGCATGCACTCGGTGTTGGCGGGTAACTACCCTTCGAGGTTGGCTGCCCTGCCTTTCACGAGAGCTGTGGCAAGTCCGTTGGTTGTCCGTTCACACGTTCAAGCCAGAAATACCTAAGAAGTACGATGGGAGGCTGAACCTGGCAGAGTTCCTGAGCATCTACACCATCGCTGTTCACGCTGCCGGGGGAAGAGATGAGAAGGTGTTCACCAACTACTTCCCTTTGGCCCTCAAGTCCAATGTGAGGTCTTGGCTAATGCACCTGCCGGAGAACTCCATTTCGTCATCGGCAGACCTGTGCCACGAGTTCATCGGTGCCTTCACCGGTGGCCACCAAGAGCCCGGCAGGCCCAGCGACCTGCAGCTTCTCCAACAGAAAGAAGGAGAAACCCTCCATAAGTATTTGCATAGCTTAAGTAAAGTTCATAGAAACATTCCAAATATCCATTCGACAGCTGTTATAGCAGCTTTCTAGTCCAATGTGCGCAACCACCGCATTCGTCCCAAAATGAACGTGTGGTTTCCCAAGACTGTGAAAGAACTATATACACTGGTGTACAAATGTGCCCGAATGGAAGAAGGAAGGAATTTTCCTGGAGATGGAAGATTGCATTAATGTTGATTCCGAGGATGAGGATGAATCAACCAGTCCGAGGAAAGGCAAGAAGCGCAGTAAGAAGCCAAGAGATAAGGTGGTTATGACTGTAGAGGGTTCGGACACACCCAGTACCAGCAAGAAGGCCAAGGCTGAGGCCCCCGGCAAGGAAGCTGTCACGCGCACTGCCTGCCGGGAGGCCGCTATCGTGGAAAAAGTTGGGAAAGGTGATGGCCATACTACAAGATCCAACAGACCAAAGTCCATGACCTTTAGGAGTGTTATCAAGTTGAGCATCTTGTCAAGAGACAGAGGGCAGAATATGATAAGCGTGATAAGGAGAAAGGTCAGAATGCTGCTGGCGGTAAGGGCCGAGGCGGTGAAGCAAATCGCCCCGGCAAGCCCTTTCGGAACCAAGGAAAGCCCGCCAGGGGCCGAGAGAAGGAAACATGTGATGATGCCAGTGATGGAGGAGATGAAGAGGAAACTAGTGAGGAGGAATTTCAGAAGGCCACGGACGCCCTATGCATTGATGGAGGTGCGTCTTTGCACACCTCTCATCGCTAACTCAAGCGATGGGCACAAGAGGTCAATGTTGTGGAACCAGCGCCAGAGGCCTGGAAGCCGCTCAAGTGGTCCTGCACGCCCATCATCTTTGATGAGGAGGATCACCCTTGCCACACCACGGCGGTAGGGTGTTTGCCGTTGTTGGTCTCCCCAACAATTCGCAACCTCAAGGTCACGAAGATGTTAGTGGATGGCGGGGCCGGGTTGAATCTGATTTCCCCGACAGTTATCAGCAAGCTTCAGATAGGAGAAGAGGAGCTAGAGGGCACCAACACGTTTCAAGGAGTTAACCCCGCCAGGAGTCGTCCTAAGGGGAAGATCACGTTGCCGGTGACGTTTGGGGGAGAGCTAAACTTTCGGACTGAGAAGATTGTGTTTGATGTGGTTGATATCCCCCTGCCGTACAATGGGATTCTTGGACGACCAGCCCTGACCAAGTTCATGGCAGCATCCCACTATGCTTACAACACTCTGAAAATGCCTGGGCCATTGGGAGTCCCCACTATCCTGTTAGATGAGAAGGATGCAATTATCTGTGTGGACAAGATGTATCGGGATGTAGTCGCAGCAGAGGCTGCGGCGGCAACAGTTCCTGCCAAGGAAGCAAAGGGAAGAAGAGGGATCGTAGGACCTCCAGCAAGGAGTCCGGGAAGCATGCCCCCTCCAAGTGCACGGCACCCGTTGACGACGTTCCGGAGTGTTCCAACAAAAAGAGATCCAAGGTTACTACACCCCAAGTGAAGAAGGTCCTGGCAGGGCTAGCTGGCGTTGATGGTACTTTCACTATCAGCGCCACCCTCGATGACAAATAGGAAAGCGCAATCGTTGCCTTCCTGCGGGCAAATATCGGTGTGTTTGCTTGGCAACCATCTAATATCCCCGGTGTTCCCAGGGAGGTAATTGAGCACCACCTTGTTGTCTGCCCACATGCCCGACCCGTCAAGTAGAAGGTACGGAAGCAGGCCTTGGAGAGGCACTAGTTCATTGCCGAAGAGATCAAGAAATTGGAGGCAACTAGTTTGGTCAGAGGAGTACTGCATCCTACATGGTTGGCAAATCCAGTAGTGGTCCGGAAAGAATGGGAAGTGGAGGCTTTGCATTGATTTCACAGACCTCAACGAAGCTTGCATGAAGGACCCATTTCCCTTGTCGTGCATCGACTAGATTGTGGATTCTACTTCGGGATGTGATTTGCTCTCCTTTCTGCATGCATACTCAGGATATCATCAGATCTTCATGTCTGAGGAAGATGAAGAGAAGACATCATTCATCACTCCATGTGGTACGTACCGCTTTGTCCACATGCCGCTCGGATTAAAGAGTGTCGGATCCACCTGTGCATGGGCAGTCCAGATTGGTTTTGATCCACAATTGCACAGAAATATAGAAGCCAATATGGATCATATTGTGGTCAAAACCAAGGATAAGGCCACCCTTATCCCGGATTTGGAAGCGACATTTACTAATCTGCGCAAGATCAATCTGAAGCTTAACCCGGAGAAATGTGTGTTTGGTGTTCCCTCCGGCAAGCTACTTGGGTTCTTCGTGTCCCATCGAGGGATCGAAGCCAACCCCGACAAGATCAAGGCCATTGAGTAGATCCAAGCGCCAAGGACAGTTAAGGATGTGAGGCGCTTGACGGGATGCGTTGCTGCACTGAGTAGATTCATCTCCAAGTCTGCCGAGCGTGCCCTACCGTTCTTCAAGGTTATGAAGAAGGCGGGACCTATAAAGTGGACCCCGGAAGTTGATGCAGCTTTGCAGGAATTGAAAGCCTACCTATCATCTGTGCCTACCTTGGTTGCACCCAAACCCCAAGAACCATTGTTGCTATACTTGGCGGCAACCAACCAAGTGGTCAGTGTGGCTTTGGTAGCGCAGCGAGAGGTGGATGAGGTAGAAATCGTCCAGATCATGACAGAGTCAGAAAAGGATCAGGACAATAGTGAGCATGTCAACGAGAGCAACCCCAAGGATGCGGCAAGGAAGAAAGTGGTGAAGTGCCCAGTGTACTTCGTCAACTCCATATTATAGGGGGCTAGATCGAGGTACTCAGGCATGCAAAGGTTGATCTTTGGTCTCATTATGGCCTCAAGGAAACTGCGCCACTACTTCCAAGCCCATGAGATCACTGTTGTCACTCGTTTCCTGTTGCAAAGGATACTCTGAAACCCTGAGGCAACTGGCAGAATAGTGGAATGGGATTTGGAGTTATCCAGCTTTGGTTTGAAGTTTGACAGCACTTCAACTATTCAGAGCAGGGCATTGGCAGAGTTTATTGTAGAATGGACGCCAACCCCTAATGAGGAAAGTACATAGACAGCTCTCCCCGGCAAGGAATCACCCTAAGAATGGATTATGTATTTTGATGGTGCTTTTTCCCTACAAGGTGCAGGGGCTGGCGTGCTTCTTGTTGGCCTTGTCGGATTTCGGGTTCCGGCAAAACCCTTGAGGTTCGAACATTGGGTGCGCATGAAGATCTCTCCCCCTCTAGCTCTCGCCCTCACCGCAATCTCAAGTCTTAGCGCGTCGAACCCGCAGAACAAGGGAAACAAGATTTATACTGGTTCGGGCCACCAATGCGGTGTAATACCCTACTCCAGTGTGGTGTGTTGGATTTCCTCGGGGCCTGAGGATGAACAGTTACAAGGGGAGAACAGCCTCTTGAGGAGAGGTGCTCTTGTGCTTGGTCAGCTGATGCCGTTGAGGATCGTCCTCCTTCTAAGCTGGTGGCTAGTCCTATTTATAGAGGCCCGGGTCCTCTCCCCAAATATTAGGCGGGAAGGGATCCCACAACGGCCAGTTTGAAGGGGGACAACTAGTACAAGCTATCCTGACGAAAGGTGGTCTTCGCTTGCCAAAGGCTCTGGTGGTGACGCCGTCCTGGGCTCCATGGTGACCTTCGTCCTACCGTCCTGCTGGTCTTGATCTCGTTGCACTAATATGGAAACCTTTGCTTGACGCCTCGGGACTCCGCGCCTGTGCTTGCCTCTTTAGCACCAAAGGGGAAACGAGGACACTTCACGCGCCGGCGCCCGCCTGGTGCCCGCCTGTCCTTGGCCACCATGGCTTACATCACGGGGACCTCGCGAGGTGCCCCTTGCCTTGATCTCTCCACCCCTCGCGAGCCAGCCTGGTGAGGCCGCCCCCGAGGAGGTCTTGCATCGTCCACCTCCCGAGGCCTAGCCCCTCGCGGGGGTCTTGAGCGTTTGCTGGTGAAGATGGGCCGTAGAGGGCCGCTGGTGGAGCCACACCGTGGGCCGTAGGCAGGCAAGTCTGGGGACCCCCATTCCCAGGACGCCGACGGTAGCCCCCGGGCCCAAGGCGCGCTCGGGCCTGGCTTCGAGGCAAAGCCAAGGGGAAAGTGCGGAGCGCCACGGGCCCCAACAGCCTACGGTCTCGGTTGACGCGTGGCGGTTGATTGGTCGTGGGCGTCTCCGCTTCCCCAAGCAGCCTTGATATCCGCCTGGCTAGGCGCAAACCCGGACTTACATAGTTATCCCCTCATTGCTAGTGACGCGTCCCTCCAATTCTCCTACCTTTCCGAAATAGTAACCTCCTCATCCAGTCTGCCCCAAGCTCGGCCCTCCTCGCTGCCATAGCGCCCCGGCGAATGGAGAAGGGAAAGAAGAAGCCTCAATCTTCAGCCAGGTCGCCCCGGCCGTTGAACTCGCCGTTGGTCGGTTGCTACCTATTGAGCACTTGCGTTGGTTTTCCTTTGAAGAGGAAAGGGTGGTGCAGCAAAGTAGCGTAAGTATTTCCCTCAGTTTTTGAGAACCAAGGTATCAATCCAGTAGGAGGCTACGTGTGAGTCCCTCGTACCTACACAAAACAAATAAATCCTCGCAACCAACGCGATAAGGGGTTGTCAATCCCTACACGGTCACTTACGAGAGTGAGATCTGATAGATATGACAAGATAATATTTTTGGTATTTTAATGATAAAGATGCAAAGTAAAATAAAATGCAATGAAAATAACTAAGTATTGGAATATTAATATGATAAAGATAGACTTGGGGGCCATAGGTTTCACTAGTGGCTTCTCTCAAGAGCATAGATATTTTACGGTGGGTGAACGAATTACTGTTAAGAAATTGACAGACTTGAGCATAGTTATAATAATATCTAGGTATGATCATGTATATTGGCATCACATCCAAAACAAGTAGACCGACTCCTGCCTGCATCTACTACTATTACTCCACACATCGACCGCTATCCAGCATGCATCTAGAGTATTAAGTTCAAGAGAACAGAGTAACGCTTTAAGCAAGATGACATGATGAGGAGGGATAAATTCATGCAATATGATAAAAACCCCATCTTGTTATCCTCGATGGCAACAATACAATACGTGCCTTGCTGCCCCTACTATCACTAGGAAAGGACACCGCAAGATTGAACCCAAAGCTAAGCACTTCTCCCATTGCAAGAAAGATTAATCTAGTAGGCCAAACCAAACTGATAATTCGAAGAGACTTGCAAAGATAACCAATCATACATAAAAGAATTCAGAGAAGATTCAAATATTGTTCATAGATAAACTTGATCATAAACCCACAATTCATCGGTCTCAACAAACACACTACAAAAGAAGATTACATCGAATAGATCTCCACAAGAGAGGGGGAGAACTTTGTATTGAGATCCAGAAAGAGAGAAGAAGCCATCTAGCTAATAACCATGGACCTGAAGGTCTGAGGTAAACTACTCACACTTCATTGGAGAGGCTATGGTGTTGATGTAGAAGCCGTCTGTGATCGATGCCCCCTCCGGCGGAGCTCCGGAACATGCCCCAAGATGGGATCTCGTGGATACAGAAAGTTGTGGCGGTGGAATTAGGGTTTTGGCTCCGTATCTGATCGTTTGGGGGTACGTAGGTATATATAGGAGGAAGTGCGTCAGTGGAGCAACAAGGAGCCCACGAGGGTGGA
>NC_041384.1:380042796-380087082 GCF_002162155.2 Triticum dicoccoides
TGGTTAACGTAGGGTCCAAGTCTCCTGGATCTTGTTCGGTGAGAAAATCACGTTCCCGAAGGTTTCATTCCGTTTGGACTCTGTTTGATATTCCTTTTCTTCGAAACCCTAAAATAGGAAAAAAAAACAACAATTCTGGGCTGGGCCTCCGGTTAATAGGTTAGTCCAAAAAATAATATAAAAGTGGTTAATAAAGCCCAATAATGTCCAAAACAGTAGATAATATAGCATGGAGCAATCAATAATTACAGATACGTTGGAGACATATCAAGCATCCCCAAGCTTAATTCCTGCTCGTCCTCGAGTAGGTAAATGATAAAAACATAATTTTTGATGTGGAATGCTACTACGCATAATTTCAATGTAATTCTTCTTAATTGTGGCATGAATATTCAGATCCAAAAGATTCAAGATAAAGGTTTAATATTGACATAGAAATAATAAAACTTCAAGCATACTAACTAAGCAATTATGTCTTCTCAAAATAACATGGCCAAAGAAAGTTATCCTTACAAAATCATATAGTCTGGCTATACTCCATCTTCACCACACAAATTATTTAAATAATGCACAACCCCGATGACAAGCCAATCAATTGTTTCATACTTTTAATGTTCTCAAACTTTTCAATCTTCACGCAATACATGAGCGTGAGCCATGGACATAGCACTATAGGTGGAATAGAATGGTGGTTGTGGAGAAGACAAAAAGGGAGAAGATAGTCTCACATCAACTAGGCGTATCAATGGGCTACGGAGATGCCCATCAATAGATATCAATGTGAGTGAGTAGGGATTGCCATGCAATGGATGCACTAGAGCTATAAATGTATGAAAGCTCAACAAAATGAACTAAGTGGGTGTGCATCCAACTCGCTTGCTCACGAAGACCTAGGGCATTTTGAGGAAGCCCATCATTGTAATATACAAGCCAAGTTCTATAATGAAAGATTCCCACTAGTATATGAAAGTGACAACATACGAGACTCTCTATCATGAAGATCATGGTGCTACTTGGAAGCACAAGTGTGGTAAAAGGATAGTAGCATTGTCCCTTCTCTCTTTTTCCCTCATTTTTTTATTTGGGCCTTTTCTCTCTTTTTATGGCCTCTTTTTTTCGTCCGGAGTCTCATCCCGACTTATGGGGGAATCATAGTCTCCATCATCCTTTCCTCACTGGGACAATGCTCTAATAATGATGATCATCACACTTTTATTTACTTACAACTCAAGAATTACAACTCGATACTTAGAAAAAAATATGACTCTATGTGAATGCCTCCGGCGGTGTACCGGGATATGCAATGATGCATGAGTGACATGTATGAAAGAATTATGAACGGTGGCTTTGCCACAAATACGATGTCAACTACATGATCATGCAAAGCAATATGACAATGATGGAGCATGTCATGATAAACGGAACGGTGGAAAGTTGCATGGCAATATATCTCGGAATGGCTATGGAAATGCCATGATAGGTAGGTATGGTGGCTGTTTTGAGGAAGGTATATGGTGGGTGTATGATACCGGCGAAAGGTGCGCGGTATTAGAGAGGCTAGCAATGATGGAAGGGTGAGAGTGCGTATAATCCATGGAATCAACATTAGTCATAAAGAACTCAAATACTTATTGTAAAAATCTACAAGTTATCAAATCAAAGTATTACGCACATGCTCCTAGGGGGATAGATTGGTAGGAAGAGACCATCGCTCGTCCCCGACCGCCACTCATAAGGAGGACAATCAATAAATACACCATGCTCGACTTCATCACATAACGGTTCACCATACGTGCATGCTACAGGAATCACAAACTTCAATACAAGCATTTCTCAAATTCACAACTACTCAACTAGAACGACTCTAATATCACCATCTCCATATCTCGAAACAATTATCAAGTGTCAAACTTCTCATAGCATTCAACACACTCATAAGAAAATTTTATTCATCTTGAATACCCAGCAAATTAGGATTATTTAAGAAAATTACCATGCTATTTAGGACTCTCAAAATAATCTAAGTGAAGCATGAGAGATCAATAGTTTCTATAAGACAAATCCACCACCGTGCTCTAAAAGATACAAGTGAAGTACTAGAGAAAACTATATAACTCAAATGATATAAGTGAAGCACATAGAGTATTCTAATAATGTCAGAATCATGTGTGTGTCTCTCAAAAGGTGTGTACAGCAAATATGATTGTGGTAAACTAACAAATAAAGACTCAAATCATACAAGACGCTCCAAGCAAAACACATATCATGTGGTGAATAAAAATATAGCTCCAAGTAAACTTACCGATAGAAGTAGACGAAAGAGGGGATGCCTTCTGAGGCATCCCCAAGATTTGGCTTTTAGGTGTACTTAGATTATCTTGGGGGTGACATGGGCATCCCCAAGCTTAGGCTCTTGCCACTCCTTGTTCCATAATCCATTAAATCTTTACCCAAAACTTGAAAACTTCACAACACAAAACTTAAAGAAGAAAATCTGATGAGCTCCGTTAGCAAAAGAAAACAAAAGACCACTTCAAGGTACTGTAATGAACTCATTCTTTATTTATATTAGTGTTAAACCTACTGTATTCCAACTTCTCTATGGTTTATAAACTATTTTACTAGCCATAGATTCATCAAAATAAGCAAACAACACACAAAAAACATAATCTGTCAAAAACAGAACAGTCTGTAGTAATCTGTAGCTACCGCAAGATCTGGAACCCCAAAAATTCTAAAATAAATTGCTGGGCGTGAGGCATTTATCTATTAATCATCTGCAAAAATAATTAACTAAATAGCACTTTCCAAATAAAAATGGCAGCAGTTCTCGTGAGCGCTAAAATTTCTGTTTTTTACAGCAAGATTAACAAGACTTCCCCCAAGTCTTCCCAACGGTTCTACTTGGCACAAACACTAATTAAGCACAAAAAACACAACCAAAACAGAGGATAGATAAATTATTTATTACTAAACAGGAGCAAAAATCAAGGAATAAAAATAAAATTGGGTTGCCTCCCAACAAGCGCTATCGTTTAACGCCCCTAGCTAGGCATAAAAAGCAAGGATAGATCTAGGTATTGCCATCTTTGGTAGGCAATCCATAAGTGGGTCTCATAATATATTCATAAGGTAATTTAATTTTCTTTCTAGTAAAGTGTTCCATGCCTTTCCTTAACGGAAATTGGAATCTAATATTTCCTTCCTTCATATCAATAATTGCACCAATCGTTCTAAGGAAAGGTCTACCAAGAATAATAGGACATGAAGGATTGCAATCTATATAAAGAACGATAAAATCTATGGGAACATAATTCCTATTTGCAACAATAATAACATCATTAATTCTTCCCATAGGTTTCTTAATAGTGGAATCCGCAAGGTGCAAGTTTAGAGAGCAATCATCAAAATCACGGAAACCTAACAAATTACACAAAGTCTTTGGAATCGTGGAAACACTAGCACCCAAATCACACAAATCATAGCATTCATGATCCTTAATTTTAATTTTTATAGTTGGTTCCTACTCATCATAAAGTTTTCTAGGGATAGAAACTTCCAACTCAAGTTTTTCTTCATAAGATTGCATCAAAGCATCAACGATATGTTTAATAAAAGCTTTATGTTCACTATAAGCATGAGGAGAATTTAGCACGGATTGCAACAAGGAAATACAATCTATCAAAGAGCAATTATCATAATTAAATTCCTGGAAATCCAAAATAGTGGGTTCATCAATATTTAAAGTTTTGATCTCTTCAATCCCACTTTTATCAATTTTAGCATCAAGATCTAAAGACTCCGAATTCTTGGAACATTGTCTAGGTAAAGGTGGATCATATTCAGTCCCATAATTATCAAGATTCATGTTGCAAAACAAAGATTTAATAGGGGACACATCAATAACTTTTAGATCTTCATCTTTATTATCATGGAAACTAGAAGAACACGCTCTTATAAAGGAATCTTTCTTAGCACGCATCCTAGCTGTTCTTTCTTTGCACACATCAATGGAAATTCTCATGGCTTTGAGAGATTCATTGATATCATGCTTAGGTGGAATAGATCTAAGTTTCAAAGAATCAACATCAAGAGAAATTCTATCAACGTTCCTAGCCAAATCATTAATCTTAAGCATTTTTTCTTCAATCAAAGCTTTGAAATTATTATGCGAAGTAATAAATTCTTTAATATTAGATTCAAAATCAGAGGGCATCTTATTATAATTTCCATAATAATTGTTGTAGGAATTACCATAATTATTAGAGGAATTAGTAGGATACGGCCTAGAATGTGAGTTTCCTCTATACACGTTGTTACCAAAATTATTCCTGCCAACAAAATTCACATCCATAGATTCATTATTAGTCTCAATCAAAGTAGACAAATTCATGTCATTAGGATTAGAAGAAACACTTTTATTAGCAAATAATTTCATAAGTTCATCCATCTTTCCACTCAAAACATTAATTTCTTCTATCGCATGCACTTTTTTATTAGTAGATCTTTCAGTGTGCCATTGAGAATAATTAACCATAATATTATCTAGGAGTTTATTTGATTCTCCTAAAGTGATTTCCATAAAAGTGCCTCCCACGGCCGAATCTAAAAGATTTGTAGAAGCAAAATTCAATCCGGCATAAAATTTTTGTATAATCATCCACAAATTTAAACCATTCGTAGGGCAATTACGTATCATTAATTTCATCCTGTCCCAAGCTTGTGCAACATGTTCATGATCAAGTTGCTTAAAATTCATAATATCGTTTATGAGAGAGAAGATCTTAGCGGGAGGAAAATACTTAGAGATAAAAGCATCTTTGCACTTATTCCATGAATCAATACTATTTTTAGGCAAAGACGAAAACCAAGATTTAGCACGATCTCTAAGAGAAAAAGGAAATAGGTTCAATTTAACAATATCATTATCCACATCTTTCTTATTTTTCATATCACACAAATCAATGAAGCTATTTAGATGGGTAGCGGCACCTTCACTAGGAA
Source organism: Triticum dicoccoides (assembly GCF_002162155.2). Lineage (NCBI taxonomy): Eukaryota > Viridiplantae > Streptophyta > Magnoliopsida > Poales > Poaceae > Triticum > Triticum dicoccoides. The sequence goes on from NC_041384.1 coordinate 380,047,801, forward strand.
GGCCGGAGAACGGATCTTTCATGACAAGATTCAGCAAAGCAGCATTAATTTCACAAGATTCAACATCGGTAAGGGGAGCAATCGGAGTGCTAATAAAATCATTGTTGTTGGTATTGGTAAAGTCACACAATTTAGTATTATCTTGAGCTATCGCGACAAGCAAGCAATCCAACACACAAGCAAACGAGGAACGGGCAAATAAAACGGCAAATAGAGAAAGAGAGGGAGGATAGAGAGAGAGAGGGCGAATAAAACGGCAAGGGTGAAGTGGGGGAGAGGAAAAAGAGAGGAAAATGGCAAATAATGTAATGCGGGAGATAAGGGTATGTGATGGGTACTTGGTATGTTGACTTTTGCGTTGACCTCCCCGGCAACGGCGCCAGAAATGTCTCGTTGTCGGGAGTCAAATCTTGACTTGTGCGAACCTCCCCAGCAACGGCGCCAGAAATCCTTCTTGCTACCTCTTGAGCACTTGCGTTCGTTTTCCCTTGAAGAGGAAAGGGTGGTGCAGCAAAGTAGCGTAAGTATTTCCCTCAGTTTTTGAGAACCAAGGTATCAATCCAGTAGGAGGCTACGCGCGAGTCCCTCGTACCTACACAAAACAAATAAATCCTCGCAACCAACGCAATAAGGGGTTGTCAATCCCTACATGGTCACTTATGAGAGTGATATCTAATAGATATGATAAGATAATATTTTTCGTATTTTTATGATAAAGATGCAAAGTAAAATAAAAGGCAATGAAAATAACTAAGTACTGGAAGATTAATATGATGAAGGTAGACCCGGGGGCCATAGGTTTCACTAGTGGCTTCTCTCAAGAGCATAGATATTTTACGGTGGGTGAATGAATTACTGTTAAGCAATTGACAGAATTGAGCATAGTTATGAGAATATCTAGGTATGATCATGTATATAGGCATCACGTCCAAAACAAGTAGACCGACTCCTGCCTGCATCTACTACTATTACTCCACACATCGACCGCTATCCAACATGCATCTAGAGTATTAAGTTCAAGAGAACAGAGTAACACTTTAAGCAAGATGACATGATGTGGAGGGATAAATTCATGCAATATGATAAAAACCCCATCTTGTTATCCTCGATGGCAACAATACGATACATGCCTTGCTGCCCCTACTGTCACTGGGAAAGGATACCGTAAGATTTAACCCAAAGCTTAGCACTTCTCCCATTGCAAGAAAGATCAATCTAGTAGGCCAAACCAAACTGATAATTCGAAGCGACTTGCAAAGATAACCAATCATACATAAAAGAATTCAGAGAAGATTCAAATATTGTTCATAGATAAAATTGATCATAAACCCACAATTCATCCGTCTCAACAAACACACCGCAAAAGAAGATTACATCGAATAGATCTGCACAAGAGAGGGGGAGAACTTTGTATTGAAATCCAAAAATAGAGAAGAAGCCATCTAGCTAATAACTATGGACCCGAAGGTCTAAGGTAAACTACCCACACTTCATCGGAGAGGCTATGGTGTTGATGTAGAAGCCCTCTATGATCGATGCCCCCTCCGGCGGAGCTCCAGAACAGGCCCCAAAATGCGATCTCGTGGATACAGAAAGTTGCTGCGATGGAATTAAGGTTTTGGCTCCATATCTGATCGTTTGGGGGTACGTAGGTATATATAGGAGGAAGAAGTATGTTAGTGGAGCAACAGGGGCCCCACGAGGATGGAGGGCATGCCTGGGGGGTAGGCGCGCCCCCTACCTCATGGCTTCCCTGTTGGTTGCTTGACGTAGGGTCCAAGTCTCCAGGATCATGTTCGGTGAGAAAATCACGTTCCTGAAGGTTTCATTCCGTTTGGACTCCGTTTGATATTCCTTTTCTTCGGAACCCTAAAATAGGCAAAAAACAGAAATTCTGGGCTGGGCCTCCGGTTAATAGGTTAGTCCCAAAAATAATATAAACGTGGATAATAAAGCCCAATAATGTCCAAAATAGAAGATAATATAGCATGGAGCATTCAAAAATTATAGATACGTTGGAGACGTATCACCGGTCACTTGTGCTCAACTAAGAAGCCATGGACAAGGTCCGCCCTGCGCTCTCTGCCGACTTCAACAAATGGGGGAGGACGGCGGCCTAGCTCGCATCATTCACCTTCATCGACAGGTTAGCCACCGAGGTTCCGTTCCTCATCGACGTCCTGTGGACTGGCCTGGTTCCTCCTTTTCCCGCCTTCTTCAACGCCGTGCTCTCACACTACCAGATCCATATGTTGCACTTGGATCCTCAATCAGTCTCCCTTCTTGCCATCTTCACTTTCGTCTGCGAGGCCATGGTGGGTATTCCCCCTTCCGTGGCCCTACTGCACCATTTCTTCTCGCTGCACCTGACTAGCCGTCGGTAGTGCTCGGGATGCTTGAGTTTCCAGGCTGTGGCTACGATGGCTGGCTCAGGGATCAATTTTGAGCTTCCATCATCCTCAAGTGAGTTTCGGGAATGGTGGGTGTATGTGGACGTCGGTGTGCTCAGCCCCTTGCTCTCGCTCCCTTCGGTGCCCGCCGTTCCCAGCTCCGGCTGGGGCCATGAGAAGCTCGCGGAACCTCGCCTTGTCTTTGTCTGGCTCCGGTTGAAGAGGCTGAAAGATCTCGACGTGATTGCGCCCATGGTGATGAAGGAGTTCCTCCGATGCCGCGTCGCCCCTCTCCAGTGCAATTCCCGTCAGATGTGGTCCCTGTCCGGTGGCCAGGATCGCATGAGGCTGCAAGAAGCGAGGCTTCCGCTCGAGGCACGAAGAACGGTGCTCGAGGTCTTGACGGGCGACCCCTCGCCAGCTGACATGCTGAAGGAGGGCTGTCTCTTGTACTGCTGCTTAAACAGGGTGGAGTTCGCGGGGCATATGCCCCCCTTCAATGAATGGGGGTTGCATACAGCTGGCCTTGAAGGGCCCCGCGAGAACCCTGTCTCCGTGGATCCCCTCCCTGCCGCCGGTGCCGAGCTTGTCCCAAGAGTGGATGCAGGGGGACGAGCTCCGCTGGAGGCCGGGTGCATGGGTGCTGAGGCATCGGTACTGCTCGAGGCACCCGAGGTGCCATCCTCGGGAGCTTGTGACTCTTGCCTGAGGTGAAAGCTGAGGGGGCGACGCAATCCGCTGCTCCTGAGGTTGAAGCTCCCGAGGTCTTGGTGGGACATCATGAGGCGGTGCCCGGGGGCTCTCCTCACCCCAGCACTCCCGAGGCCGTCCCCTTGGGAGCCTCACCAACCATGCCTCGCGCTGGTTGCCACGTCCAACGCTTCGGCTGGCTCCGTCTGGACTTCGATGCGCTTTGCAAGAGGAGAGGGTCCCCAAGCTGCAGTAGTGATGCCTTCCGGCCGTTGAAGCAGATGAAGTATATCGCCAAATACGAGTGAGTACCTTATCTTTGTAATTTCTTGAGTACTGCTTCTCCTCCTGACTATGGCTCCTCAGGGTCCCTTCTGCCTAGGCGGCGAAGTCTCCCAGGAAGCAACCTTCTCCTTCCTCAGACTCCCGGCTGGACTTGAGTTCCCCAAGCCAGCATGCCGCACATGGCGCGAGGTTGACTGGAGAAGCAAACAAGTTAGCTTGGCGCCTTGAGCCCGCGCCTTCGCCGTCTCTCCTTTGTGGCCTAGCCTGGAGTGCGGCAAGTGTGCCAAGGGCTCCTCCTCTGGTTATGGACGGTGGCTGGGTGACTTCGATCCTATAGCGACCTGACCCGAATGGATCAAGTCTCTGTGCTTAAGTGTCATCCCTGGATCGGTATGCCGACACACACAGTACTCGAGGATTATAACAGAGGTAAATCACATGTGTAAAGTAACCTAAATACTATTACCTCAATCCAAAATAGCGGAAGTAACAAGGTTGTGGATTCCCATCAACACCAACGACAAAGTTGAGTGTAGAAATCGTAACCCTAACGTATCACTTACTCGTCGTAAGATATCCTGCAACATGAGACGTTGCAGCCACAAAGGGTCAGTACATTGAATGTACTAGCAAATTCACACCATAGAGAATCATGAACAATGGCTATCACCACATGCGTATATGGCTGGTGGAAAAGCTCTATGGTTATATGTTTTTGCGAAAAGCCAATTTTTCCCTACTACAAAGGAATAAATTTTATTTAACTATCATGGTGGTTGTTAATCATTGAGAATGGTTGACAGCATTCTCAATTCCAATTAAGTAACATCATTAAAACCCAACAATATTCATTTAAAGTAACGTGATGAGATCAATAGGATAATCCAAGAACTAGATACTCAAGATGTCCATAACCGATGACACGGCTAATCATGATTAGTTTATACACTCTGCAGAGGTTTGCGCACTTTTCCCCACAAGACTCGATCTCCTCCGTTGGATTTCTCGCACTACATGGTGTTTGAGAAACGGATGACCGAGACATAGTCTTTCAGAAGTGTTTGCACCTTACGATGGGTAGATCGTACCACCTACAACCCCTACATCTGCTAGTCTACCACTGTAAGAGTTCACACGACTTAATCAACTATGCTAGAGCCCATAATAGCTTGTGGCTGCACACGGAAGTTTCTAGTATGAATAGTCTCATGATCCCTTTGAGCCTAGGTGGCGGACCGTAGGATGATCACACGGTATATCCCCGGGATCTCCTAGGAAACACTGGTATATCCCCAGGTGTCCGGGCAAGTCCACTGGTATATCCCCAAGGTTCCCCTAGCAATCCACCCAGATGTGTATTAAAGTAGCCACCTTAAGTAAACCATTAATTAACAATCTCACATCTGTCATGAATACTCTCAGAACCCAATGCACGTCTACGAGCATAGCATAGCAGTATAAGCATAACTTAATAGTAACTCCCAAGGTTTGAATGCAGGGCAATGGGTTCCTACCTCATCAACTACTTCCCAATACCCACAATTTAATTAGATCCTAATCATGCAATGGTTGAGGTTTGATCTAATGCAACAAAAACTGGGTATGAAAGAGGTATGATCAAGGTGTGAACTTGCCTGCAATGTTGATGAAGATGATTCGCACTCAAAACTCTTGATAGCTCTACTCGTCACACTCCGGTCAATCTATCGTAGGCAAGCAATAGTAACCACACATAAGCAGTCACTCAAAAGATCAGAAAGATCGAAGAAGTCGATCCGGAAAACTTCAAAACCAAGCAAATAACTCTTGCAACATAAAACAATTTCTAACAGTACCAAAATTATGTGAATTTGGCCTTATTAGAATGTTTAGGTCAAGAGCTTCGATTTGCAAAAAGAATCAACTCAAACGGAGCTACGAAACTCATGTTATGATCAAACGAAGTTTGAATTCAAATCTGATCTAATTCAAATTTTAAACTTTTCGAAAACATGTTTGAGTTGGATTACTGGATAGAGGGGATCATAACGAAGACGTGGGCGTTTGTTTCGTTGGATTTGGACTAACGAGCAAAAAGTTACGGTGTTTTGAAGATCAGGGGCTATTCTACAAATAATTTATTCACAAACGGGTCCCTGGCTAAAATAAACAGAAAAAAAAGAATAATCTAAATAGCGAACGTTCGCTACCGAACGAAAACCGTTCGCTACAACTCCTAAACTAGCGAACGTCCACTAACTAACCTAACTATTAAATAAAACCGTCTTTTAGAAGAAAACCAGAGCAGACCAAAATAAACCGGACCAGGGACGGGGTTGTACCGGTTCGGGCGGATGGGATCTGACGGTGGCGGACCGGTCAACTCCGGTGGTTTTCCCGCGTCAGCGGGCGTCGGCGAGACGGTGGCGGGGCTATGTGGCACGGGGCGAGGCCAAGCGCGGGCGGCTTCGGCGGCAAAGTGCGGCGGCGGCGCGGTGCGTGTGATGGAGGCGCGGCGAGGCGGTGGTGCAGAACAGCAGCGACGGCGGTTGGCTATGGCGGCGGTGGCTGCGGGCTCCGACGGGATGCGGCGTGAGGGGAGGAGATGGCGTGGGGGAGGGGGTAGAGGAGGCCGGAGCGGACACGAACGCCGAGGTCGGCGCTCGGGAGGCGTGCGGCCGGCGGTCTCCTCCGCGAGGTGGGAGACGACGTGGAGCGGGCTGGGCGGGCCTGGCACTGGCTGGGCCGGCCCAGTCGGGGAAGGATTTTTTTTAAAAAAAAATTCCAGTCAGACAAAATAAATAAAACTAAATAAGCAAAAATAAGATATAGGCATATTATATATCAAAATTTTCAGAAAAAGATTTTCTACAAGATGAACATTTTTATAACTTCAAATAAAATCCACACAAATTCATATAAATCAAAGAGTGCTACTGGTCTATTAAAATCCAACAAAAAACATTTTTAAAATACCAAAATGATTTCAAATTAATTTTTCTCCAATTTTCTACTGTAGGGAATATGTTACCCTAATTTTCATATATTTTATTTTTGGAGAAAAAATAATTTGAATAAAACTTCAAATAACTCCAAATTGAAAATAAATTCAAAAGAACTTTGAATTTAATTCTTTGAAACTCCCAACTCATATTTCATATAATTTGAAGAAGTCATTTTGTCTTCTCTCATGAAAATCATTGAGTTGCATAAAGTTCCAGAATTGGAATATTTTCAAATGAAATTCAAATATTTTCAACAATCCTTTGTCATTTAAATAATGGAAGAAGTCATGTCATCTTCTCTCTAGGGTTTTGTGATGAAAAGCATTTGAATTCACGAGGATCAAAAGAAAAAGGTGAAAGTTTGGGAAAGTCCTTTTATCCCCTCTCATTTAACTTTCAAAAGCTTCGAATTTCACTCAATCAATCACACAACAATCAAACAATCAATCTATCTATCTATTTATTATAACATTCCAAAATTTAGAATTTTGGGATGTTACAGATCCTGGCTTCTTCTTCGAGCAGCGGGCCTCAAGCCATCCGGGCCCCTGCTGAAGCCTGGACAGCGACCCGGGAGGCACCAGCCCCCTGCCAGAGGGGGTGCGAGCCGCTTCGGATCCCATCGGGCATCCCTGCTGCGGGGGACGGACCGGGTTGCACGCTTAAGCTTGCACACGGGAGGAGTGTCGTCCGCCATGAGATCTTTTAGGAGGAAATGGGCGCGATGAGCAGACTCGGCGGAGAACTCGCGGATGTTAACGCTTGCCTCACAGCCAAAGGACTCCAGCTAGGGGAGGAGTGGCATCGCCTAAAGGTGGATATCAACCTCGGGTGCCTCCAGAGTGAGCATGCCGATGCAGAGGCCGAGGCATCCCTGGCAACCACGCGAGAGGCTAGCGCCCGGGCCTTGGACGAGGCCAGGGAGGCGCACAACCACCGCACAGCCGCCGAGGAGCGCAGGCGGGAGCTCCAGGATTTGAACGCCTCCCTGGAGCAGCAGGTGGAGGCGCGCAGAGTCGCCCTGGCGTCAATGAAGGGCGCCTCGTACGACGAGGAGGAGATCTTGAGGTGCGAGGAAGCGCTGCTGCTGGAGGCTGTCGGATTTAGGGTTCCGGCAAAACCCTTGAGGTTTGAACACCGGGGTGCGCACGAAGATCTCTCCCCCTCTCTAGCTCGCACACATCATGATCTCACGGCCTAGCTCGATGAACCCAAAGAACAAGAGACACAAAAGTTTATACTGGTTTGGGCCACCGATGTGGTGTAATACCCTACTCCAGTGTGGTGTGGTGGATTGCCTCTTGGGCTGAGGATGAACAGTTACAAGGGAAGAACAGCCTCCTGAGGAAAGGAGTTCTTGTGCTTGGTGAGTGTGGTGGCTTTGGTTGAATGAACCTGGTCCAAGATGAGATGATCAAAGATGAGATGACCCCCAAGCCTCCGGTGGTGGCTAGTCCTATATATAGAGGCCCGGGTCCTCTTCCCAAATTTTAGGTGGGAAGGGATCCCACAACGGCCAATTTGAAGGGAGACAGCTAGTACAAGCTATCCTGACAAAAGATGGTCTTCGCATGCCAAAGGCTCTGGTGGTGACGCCGTCTTGGGCTCCACAGTGACCTCCATCCTGCTGTCCTGCTGGTCTTGGTCTTGTTGCACCGATATGGAAACCTTTGCCTGATGCCTCGGGACTCCTCGCCTGCGCTTTCCCCTTTAGCACCAAATTGGAAACAAGGACACTACACGCTGGCGCCCGCCTGGCTCCAGTCGTCATGGCTTGCGTCAGACAAACCTCGTGAGGTGTCCCTTGCCTTGATCTCTCCGCCACTCGTGAGCCAGCCTGGTGAGGCCGCCCCTGAGGAGGTCTTGCGTCGTCCGCCTCACGAGGCTTGGCCCTTCGTGAGGATCTTGAGTGTTTGCTGGTGAAGATGGGCCATACAGGGCCACTGGGGGAGCCGCGCTATGGGCCGCAGGCAGGCAAGTCTAGGGACCCCTGTTCCCAGAATGCCGACAGTAGCCCCCGGGCCCAAGGTGCGCTCGGACTTGGCTTCGAGGGGAAGCCAAAGGGCAAGTGCGGAGCGCCGCGGGCCCCAACAGGCTGCGGCCACGGTTAGCGCCTGGCGACAGATTGGACGTGGGCGTCTCCTCTTCCCCAGGTTGCCTCGGCAACTGCCCGACTTGACGAGTCCTTGCTGCATGCAGAAAAGATCATTATTAGCTTAGATTATGGAGGCCAGTGGTTGGCCTCCCCTTGGCTATAAATGGGTAGAGGGGGGCAGAGCCCCTGTCACCCATCTCTTCCTTTGCTTCTCCCGCTCCTTCTTCTTCCTCGCTTCACTGCTTGTTGCACCGACCATGGCGCCGATACAGAGGTTCTCGACCACGGAGAAGGGCAAGACTCCCCTTGACGAGCCCGAGCCACTTCCTTCGAAGAAGAGGCTGTCTCATTGTTGTGACATCGTCGTGAGGCCGGAAGTGTCGCGGCCATGGTACGAGCGGCCACCTCCCGGGTATCCGTTGCCCTTGTATGCCCAAGCCGTGGGTTCCGGGGGGAGGGGCGACGAGCGCCGCCGCCCGCGCCAGGGTCGTGGTCGCCGCATCGCGGTGACGCACGACGTTGCCCCGGGGGTCCATGTCATGGACTCCTCACGCGAGTTTGTGCTGTGGGCGGTGATGCCTCCACGCACTTGGATCCGCTTCCCACAGTTCTTCTCCGCCGAGGGGTCCCCTTGAGCTTTGGCTGCAGCATGCCGACTACGACGCCCCGATGACTAGAGCAGAGGTTGAAGCCGTCTCCTTTGTGAAGATCTTCATGACTCGTGGGTGGGGCGAGGTCGCCCGAGTCTGCCATGCGAAAGGCGTCCTTGCCATCCACTTCAGGTATGATGGCGCCTCCATGATGTTATTCAAGGTCTTCGATGAGCAAGGCCGCCGCTTGGAGTGCTGCCCTGAAGGGGTTCATCAGGACGGCGCAGCGGCCAATGCCGAGCCTGCCGCTGGGCTCACCAGCAGCTCCTCCAGCGGCAGTGGTGACTCCTGGTGGTCCAGCGACTCTCCCGAGCTCGTTGAGACTCCGGAGACAAGTGACAATAGCTATGAGCCCCCGAGCTCTCGCCGAGCCCGGAGCAAGGATGCAGCGTCCAGCTGCCGCCGTCGTTGATCTGGATGGGGTTGGCGCCGGCCTCCGGAGGCACATTGTTGATGATGGCATCGGCGATGTTCGACGCGTGTAGATAGGAACTCCTTTATTTTTGTTTCCTACGAGGAATTGAAACGGACCCCGTGGTGGCGTGTAAAGGGTCTGCGATGTCTTTTGTTGATATTATCCCTTTTATGGAAATTTGCGAATGCATGTCCTGCTAAGGATCAGTCTCCCCTTTCCAATCCCGTGGCAGCTTGGTGCCCTACGCCGACAGGTCCCGGTCCCCAGGCAGGCTGCATCCATCGCTGGTTTTCCAGGTTGCGATGTTGTGGACAACGCCAGGAGGTGAGCGGCCTGAGGTCTAGTAAGAGCTCCTGAGGCGCGATGCTCAAGAGGTCCCCTTTAGCACGCAAGCTGCTACCTGAGGATGGGAAAGGGAGGCGGCACTGCCGCAGCAGGGCAGCGAAAGGCGAGGATCTTATGCCATAGCGCTGGGTTGATCCAGGCGCAAGACTTATCTTGGCATTCCGGAGCTGGTTCCTCGTGTTACGCCAGACTTATGCGTCGGCCTCTGTTGGGTAGCTAGGTTAGGCCCGTGCGAGCCTCCCCCTCTTCTCCATGCTCTTCTGTGTGCTCTACATCCTCAGGTCCCGGCCCTCGAGCGAGCTCAGCCGGCGCTGGTATGCTAGGTCGCGATGCCGTGGTCAAGGCTAGGGGTGAGGGCTGGAGAGCCAGTAAGAGCTCCTGAGTCGTGATGCGAGGAGCCCCCCTTTTAACCCACCTGCTTTAGTCCTCAGGAGGTTCCTGCAAGTTAGTGCGAGGAAGGGCACAAATTTCCATCGTGATTGCCGGTCCGCCACTGGTTGCTTTGCAAGGAGGTGAAGGCACTGAGGGCCTGGTGAGGTGACGTGCACGGGCGTGCCACGAGCCAGAGCTCGACCGCTCATATTTGTCAGCCTTTCCTTCCAAGGATAACTTGTATCCATGTTGCAGGGAGGGACCCAAGCACAAGCATCGCGCCGGCATGAGATGTTCCTGTGGCGGGCGATAATCAAGCAGATAGTGATGACCATAGATAGATTATGCATGGAAAGCAAACTGGCTTAGGTAAATGCAAAAACGATACATGCCACTGGGTCGGACCCGAGCGGCCTAGGGACGATGCAGCCCGAGGGGCGCCCCTAGCGGGGTTAACTAAGGATGCAAGTGGATACATGCCGCAGGGACAGACCCACGCGGCCTGGGAATGATGCAGCCCAGGGGGCGCTCCTAGCTAAATAAACTTGGAAAATGTCACCTGGTTTGGTTGTCGAAGGAGTGTTGGGGTAGCTGAAGATGCATGGCAAAGAAGTCGCTCCTCACGAGCTGTCGAGGCCCAGGGCCTCGGGAGGCTCTGGAGGCTTATGTGGCCTCCTGAGGGCCGTCTCCATCTCTGCCAGGACTGCGTGGTGCCTGGCCTCCTGACCTGCCAGGATGCTCTGCGGATCGCGTTGGAAGGCGGTTGCCACGCTTGGCAGGCCGAACGGCATGCGAACATAGAAGTGAGGTGGACCCTCACACCAGCCAGCGCGCGAAGGCCAGAAACACTCCTGAGATGCGGCCATGTTGAGCCCCGGGATGTCGATGCAGATGCGCAGCTCACCACCCTCGCCTGGATGGGGAGCAGCGCCAGGTGGGCGGCGGCCATCGCCCTTACTTCCTGAAGCTCCTGAGTGGTCTTGACGATGAACTCCTGAGCGCCGGGCGCTCCTCGCCCGGTGTCCTCCTGAGGGAAACGTGTCGCGAAGAACACCTCCATGTGGTGCCCAAGCGCCTCCCTCATGATGTTGGCCAGGTCTGAGGCCTTCCAGAAGAGAGCCCCCGAGCCCTGCCCGAGGATGACGCCGGGCGCGCCTCCCTATGCGAGGGAGGGAGGCGCCCCAGGCGCGGGCGCCGGTCCTGAGGTGGCGCCGCTAGAGGCGCTGTTCCCCTGAGGCCCAGTGCAGAGTAGCTACTTCTTCTTCTTGGGGTTGGCCTCAGGAGGGTACTGCGCGTATGCGCTGCCAGGGTCTTCGACAACTGCAGCTTGGAAGGCGCGCTCGAGGGAGCACACCGCGTCTCTTTCTTCGCATGGGACTGTGATGATTCCGCCGCTTCCCGGCATCTTGAGGACGTTGTAGCCATGGTGGTGACCGCCATGAATTTGGCTAGCGCTAGGTATGCGAGGATGGCATTGTACGACAGACGACTGTAGGTGACATCGAAGTCGATGAGCTCTGTGTGGTAGTTGTCGCTCTGACCGAAGGTGATAGGGAGACGAACTTGCCCTATCGGGGTGGTGGAGCCGTCAGTCACTCCTGTGAAAGGCTTGGTGGGCTGGAGCTGATCATATAGCACTTGAAGGCTGTCAAACGTCTCGACGGACAGGACACTGAGCCCTGCGCCGACGTTGATGAGGGTCTTGGTGACTTCGACATTGCTGATGACGGGTGAACAGAGCATCGGGAGAACACTGGCGGTTGCCGCGCATTTAAGCTGGTCCGCCAAGCTAAAGGTGATGGCATACTTGGACCATCTGAGCGGGTGCATGGCCTCGATCTTGGGGAGGGCTGCATTCACGTCGCGAGAGAACTGCTTGAAGATGCGCTGGGAAGCTGGGGCCTGAGCGCCACCGTGACGCCCCGAGACCGATGCGCCAGGTGTCTTCCAGTTATTCGCTGTTGTTGCCTTGTCATTTGTTTGCGTGTTGCATCTTGCCATGTCATCATGTGCATTTCATCTGCATGTTTTCAAAAGTTGCATCCATCCCGGTCTCCTGTTCTTTCCGTTGTCCGTTCTAAGCCCAGACACACTTGCACGGGCCCGCGGCACGTCCGAAATAATATTTTATAATTGTCCAGAAAATGTTCTCAGAATGGGTTGAAAGTTGGCATGCGGTGTTGTTTTGTTGTGAGTAAGTCGCCTGCCAAGTTTCATCGCATTCGAAGTTCGTTTGATGCCCCAACGGATAACTATAGCGACAATAGTAGTCGGTCAAACGTCGGACGTTTTCAGTCTCTGGAAACCGTTGCCGGGCTGCCTTCTCTTCTCTCCTCTTAGCCCATCGTACTCACCATAGCCCACCTAGCCCATCTAACCCCTCCTCTCCAACCGGAGCCGTCGGATCATGATCGGAGGGCTCCGAAAGACCCCAAAACACCTAACCCTAGCCCCTTTTCTATATATAGTCGTCTCCCCTGCCATTTTGGGCCTCCTACCTACCCCTTCCTCAAATTTCGTAGCCAGCCGCCGCCTCCATCCTCGTTTTCAGCATCGGTGCACTCCCTCGCCGCCACTTGGCGCCGTCCGAGTGGCCGTGCCGCCACCCAGTGCCGCTCCTGCCCACTTAGAGGCCGCCACGCGCCCCTGCCCAGCCTCCACCATCGCGCGCCCGCCCAGGCCTGGGCAAGGCCCGCCAAGCCCATCAGGGCCCAATTCTGCACCGCCTGGGCACTCGTGCCCTGCTTGCCTAGCTCCCCTCGCTCCTCGCTCCGCCCGGACCTGCCTCCAAGCACGCTGCCCCACCGTCCGCGCTCGTCAGCGACGAGCGCCGCCCATCGCCAGAGACCTCTGAAAGGCTAGCCTCGCGTCTCTACTTCCTTCTCCCCCCTTCGGTCTCTCTCTCTATGTTCTCTCTCGCAGGTGCCCGGCGCCGCCGCCCAGAGAGCTCCTCGTTGGCTCCGCCTTCGCCAGATCCGGCCGGGATCCACCGAACCCGGAGCATTGTCGCGTCGCCGCCACATTCTTCTACCCTTGAGGCACACGTGAGAAGGACGATGCCCAACGCTTGCCCCCTCTTGCCCGCATGGGCCGCCGCACTCCCTGGCCTGGCCCAGCTCCAACGCGAGGCCCAGCTCCAGCACCGGCCTGCCACTGCTTCACCGACCTGGGCCATGGCCCATGGTGAGAGCCTAGCGCCCAGCTTTTCAGCCCGATGATGTTTTTTTCCTGTCCCGCGGATTTAGTTATTATTCCAGAGATAGCAGTTTTACAGAAACCCCCCTGTTGTTCATGCATATCATATCTCACAAACTACACATCATATCTAAAAACTTTAAATATGAAAAATGCTTTAAATTTCATCTAGTTTCATATTATGCAACTTTCATCTATGTTTCAAATGTTTAAATTGTTGTTTGTGTTTATTTTGCATAATGCCATGTTAAAATGATTTATTTCATAACTAAATAACCGTAGCTCCAAACTTAATAATCTTTATTTGTAAATGGGGTAGAAAAATGCCTAGTTTAACATGATGTACTTATCTTGCATGTTTAACAACTCTAAAATATGGTTTAGGGCAGAACAGTACCAAATTCATAATATGCATATGAGGATTTCCCGGACTTGTTGCTTGTTGTTCTGGCCTCATTTAAACTTGCCTAGATAGGTAGTTTTATTATGTTTCACCTCTTGCCATGTTAATAACATTTAATATTGTTGGGTACATAACCGAGAGAGAGCTAAATAAGTCATGTGGTGTTCCTTCAATATGCAACTTGTTGCATATTGAGCTCCACATAACCTGTAGTTTTGCTTATGTACTTTGCCATGCCATGCCTCATTAAACCGGACATGCATCATACTTATTTGTGCATCATGCCATGTTTATGCTTGTTGGTTTACCATGTTGTTTGCTTCTTTCCGGGTTGCTTCTCTCATTTGCTTCGGTTTCGTTCCGAAGTTGTGAGGATCCGTTCGACTACGTCCGTTTGTCTTCTTCATGGACTTGTTCTTCTTCCTTGCGGGATCTCAGGCGAGATGACCATACCCTCGAAATCACTTCTATCTTTGCTTGCTATTTGTTCGTTCTATCGCTATGTCGCGCTACCTACCACTTGTTTATCATGCCTCCCATATTGCCATGTCAAGCCTATAAAATCACATATTTGGAGAAAAAAGCAGGAAGAAAGAATTATCGCATTTCATGAGACGGAGCCGCCGCCACCTCCTGTTCTTCATCGGGAGGTCAGATCTGGAGTCCGTTTGGGGCTCCAGAGAGGGGGATCTTCGATCTTCGCCATCACCAACCTTTCTCCATCTCCAATTTCATGATTCTCCCCACTAGGAGTGAGTAATTTCTTCGTAGGCTCGCTGTTCGGTGAGGAGTTGGATGAGATTCATCATGTAATCGAGTTAGTTTTGTTAGGGCTTGATCCCTAGTATCCATAATGTTCTGACATTGATGTTGCTATGACTTGGCCATGCTTAATGCTTGTCACTTTGGGCCCGGGCGCCATGATTTCAGATCTGAACCGTTTATGTTATCACCATTATATCTATGCTCTAGATTCGATCTTGCAAGTTATAGTCACCTACTACGTGTTATGATACGGCAACCCCGGAGTGACAATAGTCGGGACACTTCCCGGTGATGACCGTAGTTTGAGGAGTTCATGTATTCACTATGTGTTAATGCTTTGTTCCGGTTCTCTATTAAAAGGAGGCCTTAATATCTCTTAGTTTCCAATAGGACCCGCCTGCCACGGGAGGGTAGGACAAAAGATGTCATGCAAGTTCTTTGCGTAAGCACGTATGACTATTTGCGGAATACATGCCTACATTATATTTATGAACTGGATCTAGTGTCGTATGGCCCTAGGTTATTACTGTTATATGATGAACATCATCCAATTTATCCACCGATCCAATGCCTACAAATTTCTCTTATATTGTTCTTGCTAAGTTACTACTACTGTTACTATTGCACTTACTACAATATCATTGCTATCACTGTTACCATCACTATTGCTGCTACTACTACTATCAAAGCTACCATACTACTTTGCTATTGATCACTTTGCTGCAGATAAATAATCTCCATGTGTGTTTGAATTGACAACTCAATGGCTAATACTTGCAAATATTCTTTGGTTCCCCTGTATCGAATCAATAAATTTGGGTTGAATACTCTACCATCGAAAACTGTTGCGATCCCCTATACTTGTGGGTTATCAAGACCTTTTTCTGGCTCCATTGCCGTGGAGCATAGCTATATTGGTGGAGTCACTTGGGATTATTATCGAATTATCACTATGAAGAATCTGAAGGACTCTAAGACTAAGATTTTTCCCTACAAGACGAGGGGGGTAAGGACTTTCCATCTAGCTCCGCACTTGATTCACATTCTATTATAACAACACCACAACATGCTATTAATCTTGGTATGTCGCAAGTTATTGATGATACTACTTCTGCTATGAATGATATTTATGATGATGCTAGTACCTTGCTTGATGATAATGTGCCACTAGGGGAATTTCTTGATGAACAACTTGCTGGAACTAAAGCTTTTGAGAATGCTAAAACTGATGAAGAGCTTGAAACTGAAAATCTTGAAACACCCATTACACCGAGTTCTCCTAGATATGAACTGCCTATGATACCGGAAGGTTATGTTATGGATGAGGAGACAACTAGAGACATTCTTGCTTGTAATGATAGAGATGATCTGGAAAAATTATTATGCAAGTATAAAGAAAAGACTTTCAATGCTAAAATGAAATGTGATCCTCAGTTTGCTACTTCACCTATCTTTGTTGATGATAAGGATTATGAATTCTCTGTCAACCTAGAGTTAATTACTTTGGTTGAATCTGATCCTTTCCATGGTTATGAAACTGAAACTGTTGTGGCACATCTTACTAAGTTGAATGACATAGCTACCCTTTTTGCTCATAATGAGAAAATTCGCTATTATTATATTCTCAAATTATTTTCGGTCTCATTAAAGGGTGATGCTAAGACTTGGTATAATACTCTTGCTCTTGGTTGTGTGTGTAGTCCCCAGGATATGATTTATTAATTCTCTGAAAAATATTTTCCTGCTCATAAGAAACAAGCTGCCTTACAGGAAATATTTAACTCTATGCAAATTGAAGAAGAGAGTCTCCCACAATCTTGGGGGAGGCTTCTCCAATTTCTTAATGCTTTGCATGATCATCCTCCTAAGAAAAATGAAATACTTCATATCTTCTATAATGAACTAACTGATCCTTCTAGGGATTTCCTAGATAGTTGTGTTGGTTGTGTTTTCAGGGAACGAACTATTGGACAAGCTGAAGAACTATTGAATAACATATTGAAAAACTATGATGATTGGACTCTTCCTGAACCATTTCCTAAACCTACTCCGAAGAAGAGGGTACCTTATATCTCAGTCCTAAAGATATGCAAGAGGCAAAGAAATCCATGAAAGAAAAAGGTATTAAAGCTGAGGACATCAAAAAGTTACCTCCTATTGAAGAAATACATGGGCTTGATACACCACCACCACCTAAGGTGATAGAGGTAAATTCTTTAATGAAGTTCAATGAAAATGACAATCCTTATAATCTGCACCCTAACCAATGCCTTTATGAGTTTGAAAATTACATTAGGAAGCAAGATCACTTCAATGCAAATGTTATGAAACAATTGAAATACAATTCTGATATGATTTCTTGCTTGAGTGACTTGTTATTTAGAATCTCAAGTGATGTTAGAGGCGTGCGAAAACATGCCTCTATGGTTCAAACTCAATTAGAACAAGTTGCTAAATCTCAAAGAGAGTTGCATGATGAATTGAATAATAATATAAATGATCATGTTGTTAGAGTAATGACTAGAGGAGGTAGAATGACTCAGGAACCACTTTATCCTGAGGGACACCCAAAAATAACTTAACAAGACTCTCAAAGAGTTAACACAGATGCACCTAGTCCTTCTAAACAGAAAAAGAAGAAGAAAAATGATAGGACTTTGCATGCCTCTAGTGAACCTGAAGTAGAGAAACCTCCTGATAATAACAATGAAGTTTCTATCTCCGATGCTGAAACTCAATCTGGTAGTGAACACTCAGCTTTTGATAATGAAGAAGTTAATTACAAGGTTCACTAAGACACTCAAACAAATAAAAAAGAACCAGACAATGATGTTGAGATAGAGCCAACAGTTGAGCTTGATAACCCACAACCCAAAAATAAAAGATATGATAAAAGGGACTTTGTTGCTAGAAAACATGGTAAGGAAAGAGAACCCTGGGTTAAAAACCCTATGCGCTTTCCACCTAAGTCAACTAAAAAGAAAGATGATGAAGAATTTGAACGCTTTGCTGAAGTGATTAGGCCAGTCTTTTTGCTTACTCGCTTGACTGATATCTTGAAAATGCCTCCTTATGCAAAGTATATGAAAGACATCATCACCAACAAAAAGAAAAATACTGGAAGCTAAAATATCCACCATGCTTGCTAATTATACTTTTAAAGATGGAGTACCTAAAAAACATGGAGATCCGGGAATCCCCACTATACCTTGCTCCGTCAAAAGAAACTATGTGAAAACTGCTTTATGATATTTAGGAGCGGATGTTAGTGTTATGCCTTTCTCTATATATAAAAGACTTGATTTGAATGAACTCACACCTACTGAAATGTCTTTGCAAACGGCTGATAAATCAACTGCCATACCTATCGGTATTTGTGAGGATGTGCCCGTTTTTGTTGCTAATGTTACTATCTTGACTGACTTTGTTATACTTGAGATGCCCGAGGATGACAACATGTCGATTATCCTCGGTAGACCCTTTTTGAATACTGTAGGGGCTATTATTGATTGCAATAAAAGCAAGGTCACTTTCCATATAAATGGTAATGAGCATACGGTGCACTTTCCGAAGAAACAATTCCAAGTGAATGGTATTAATGTTATTGAAAAATCTCCGACAATCACTATTGGAAGTTTTCAACTACCTCTACCAACTGCCAAAAAGAAATATGAAATGCTTATTGTTGGGGACATTCATATCCCCGTTGAGGTAACTTAGTGATTTACGGAAGTTCTTCGGTTTCATGCTAATCGAAAGTGGTTGTTAATAAGACTTGATCAACCTTATTAATGGATCATTTTTTAGAAGTATGAAGTTGATGAATTTAGTAAGCACTACCTTCTGTCCCTACCTTTTGTTTTCTATCCTTATTAGTTAAATGAAATAAAATGCCATGTTTTGTCTTTTTTTGAATTTCCCGTGCAATAAAAAATGACCCAAAAATAAAAGTTCTCATAATGCTCTGAAAATTTGATACGACCTTTTCTGAATAGTTAAGAATTTTTATGCAAATAACATCAGAGGGAGGTGCACCAGGTGGGCTCAACCCAACTGGGTGCGCCAGCACCCCCAGGCGCGCCCTAGTGGGTTGTGGTCCCCATGTGCCCCCCTCACTTATATCTTCATCCCACATCATCACCTACCTCTAGAAAAAAAATCACCATTGCTCTCTCTCTCTCACTCGTGTTCTTGGCCTCAAACCTGGGGATTTCAATCTCTTTGCTCGAAGCTCCGTTTTCAAAACTGTTTCGGGTGATTGGTGCTTGGTATGTGACTCCTTCGTTGGTCCAATTATTTTTGCTTTAGTGGTTTATATTTTGAATAATTTGTTACCCTTGGTGCTACTATAGATGAGCTTGCATGTTGAATTCTTAGAATAGTTTGAATGCTTGATATAGCCTCTATGCATCCCTATGAGTGGTTGCTTTCAATCTTGTGAAGTTTTGTTGAGAAAAATTTTGTGGACTAAAAATTTCAGAATTTTGTTCATAGGAAAAAGATGAGTATCTTTAGGAAGTTTGCTTCCAAGAAGAACTCCAAAGGAGTTATTGGAGAGTCATCTGACAGTGATCTCCACACCCGGAGAATGGCGGAGGTACGACCGTGTGAATGGCCGCATAACCTATTCATGGAAGGGCCCAGAATCCTTCAGGAGTTTGCACAATATGCTGCTAATGCTGGCCTCACCAACTTCATCGTAGCTGAATGTGAACAGTATCATCTCCTCACAAATTCCTTTGTGCAAATTTTTCATTTCTTAGTTAGGAATAATCCCCCTGAGGTGCAGTTTAACTTATATGCTGAACCCCATCAGATACCGCTTACTGAATTTTGTGACATATGCTTGCTCCCTTCTGATGGTGGTCTAGTAGAGCCTAGGCCTGCAGAGTTTGATGGTTTTTACCGTACTCTGACAGTGGGGGATGAGAGAGGGGTGTCAGGTCTCACGGCCACTAGCTTACACTTTCCTGTTGTGCATTATTTTGCTCTTTTCATTACGAAGTGTTTGCTTGCTAGAGAGAAGGTAGTTGCGCTCAGTGCCCCAGACTTTATTGTTTTATGCTGTGCACTTTACGGTGACAACACTTATAGCTTGGGAGCTATTGTGGCACGTCGCCTCTACATTAACAGATCCAAGGGTTAAATACATGGTGGCATTTATGCTACTCGCCTAGCGAATCACTTTAACGTCCAGATACACCAACATGACTATCCCTTGCCCAAGGTTAACCTAGATTGCGCGGCTATGGCACACCACCACTTTATTGATATCGAGAACACCACTTTGGATATACCTTATAACTTGGTCTTTAGTGAGATTACCCATGATGTTATTCCTTTGCCTGCACCTGCTTTGTTTGATCCTATTGCCAGGAGCGGATACAGGATCATGCCTGAGGACATCGTCGCCTACCAAAACAACCTAGCTGCGGCTTCGGAGGAGCCTCAGCAGTGGGACCCTCATGTGTCTGCTCCGCAACACTTCAACCTGGGACCTGATGGCTTCTTTGAGTGGTGATTACCAAGTTAGGCCAAAAGCCTAAGCTTGGGGAGTGCGTATTCCCACCGACATTACATTCATGCTCACACATTTTCATTCTAGTTGTCGGTGTCCACAATTTTTCATTGTATCATCCATGTTAAATTTATTTTCTATCTTTCTTCTTGTGTGTTTGAAAAACTTTGAGAAAATCCAAAAATATATTTATGCTTCTTTTTGGTTTTTCTTCCTAGTTTAAATTGTTGTAGTACTAAAAAGAAAACCCAAAAAAGATTTCCCTGTTCTTCTTTTACTTGTTGGGAGCTTTCCCGTGTAAATATTTTTCTTGTTTTTGTTTTTCCCTTTTATTGGCTTGTTTAAGAAAAAACCAAAAACTCCAAAAATATTTCAGTGTGTTTCTCTGAATTTCTTCTCCTCTTTTCTGAGTCATACCGAGGAGAAGACCACGATGAAAAATGTTGAGTGGCTCTCATATGCATTATTGTTGATCTAACAAAGAGCCCATATTACTTTCTCTTCTCCTTTCTAATAAAATGTTTGCATATTCTAGCTTAGTACACAACACTCTTGCACTATTTTTATTTTCATATCGTTCGGCCATGCAAGTGAAAGGCAATAATGGCGATATTTGATGAATTGGCTGTGGCAGAGAGAAACGGGTATGAACTTGACTTGTTCTGTTTTTTGTAAATATGTTTAACCTAGTATCCATGATTCAGCATGTTATGATCAAACATGTTTGCAATAACAATTAGAGATTATAGTTTCTCATGCCATGCTTAAGTAGTTAGGAGTGGATAATGATTTATCTTGAATGTCAACATTGCGTTAAAATGATTGTGATGATGTAGTATGATGGTATGGTATCCTCCTTTGAATGTTCGAGTGACTTGACTTGGCACATGTTCATGCATGTGAATCAAAACCAACATAGCCTTTATGATATTTATGTTCATGGTTTCCATATCCTACTCATGCTAGTATCCAATGTTACTTATGCATAATGCATGTTCATGACCGTTTTCGCTCTCTAGCTGGCCGCTTCTCAACCTATTTACTAGTCTTCACCTGTACTAAGCGGGAATTCTTCTTGTGCATCAAAAACCTGAAACCCAAGTTATTCCAGATGAGTCCATCATACCTACCTATATGAGGTATTACCCTGATGTCAGTGTCAAAACCAGCGGATCTCGGGTAGGGGGCCCCAAACTGTGCGTCTAAGGCGGATGGTAACAGGAGGAAGGGGACATGATGTTTACCCAGGTTCGGGCCCTCTTGATGGAGGTAATACCCTACGTCCTACTTGATTGTTCTTGATGATATGAGTATTACAAGATTTGATCTACCACAAGATCGTAGAGGCTAAACCTTAGAAGCTAGCCTATGGTATGATTGTATGTTATCCTACGGACTAAACCCTCCAGTTTATATAGACACCGGAGGGGGCTAGGGTTACACAGAGTCGGTTACAAGGGAGGAGATCTACATATCTGTATTGCCAAGCATGCCTTCCACGCCAAGGAGAGTCCCATCCGGACATGAGACGAAGTCTTCAATCTTGTATATTCGTAGTCCAACAGTCCGGCCAAAGGATATAGTCCGACTGTCCGGAGACCCCCTAATCCAGGACTCCCTCAGTAGCCCCTGAACCAGGCTTCAATGACGATGAATCCGGCGCACAGATTTGTCTTCGGCATTGCAAGGCGGGTTCCTCCTCCGAATACTCCATGGAAGATTTTGAACACAAGGATAGTGTTCGGCTCTGCAAAACAATTTCCACATACCATCATAGAGAGAATAATATTTCCACAAATCTAATCTGCTGACGTGTTTTGATAGCACGACGTCATGTCATGACCCGGTCCTCATCTGAACCGTTTTCCCAGCCAGCACTGCACATATTGCGAGGCGGTTTTCTTGACACGTCTTATCGAAGCAGAGATCGTCTCCCCCTTATTACGGGATTCTCATCAATACGGACATGGGTAACCCACTCGTGCCCGTTGGCATGACTCCTCGATTTTAGGCGAGCCCAAAATGGCCGCGAGGAGGATGCTTGGTATTCACCCTCTTTATAAAGAGGCCAAGACCTGTCCTTTTTTCCTCTCGTGCTCAATCGAATCCTTCCCCCGCGTCGAGTTCCAACACCCCAGGCTCAGGTCAGGCGCTTCGGACTTTCAGCCATGTCTGGATCCAACCTCCAAGGTCGGTGGATGCCTTCCTCTATCACAGAGGAGGACATCAAGAAGTTGAGAGAGGCCAGGTATCTGATCGCCGAAATCTCACACAGGCTGCCCGCTCGAGGGCATGTCATCCCCACTCCCGAACCCAATGAGAGTGTTGTGTTCATCTCTCACTTCCTCTGAGGACTAGGCCTCACTCTGGACCCCTTTGTTAGTGGGCTCATGTTCTATTATGGGTTGGATTTCCATGATCTGGCCCCGGACTCCCTCCTTCACATCTCGTCATTTATCGTCGTGTGTGAGGCCTTCCTCCGCATTAGCCCACACTTCGGCCTGTGGCTCAAGACCTTCAATGTGAAGCCGAAGTTGATCGAGGGGCGGCACGTAGAATGCGGAGGTGCCGCAATAAGCAAAAGCGTTGATGCTCCATGGCTAGAGGGTTCTTTCCCAGAGGTGTCCAGTTTGTGGTAGCGGGAGTGGTTCTATATCACAGCTCCCCGGAGTTCCAAGTGGGTGGCCGCCCCTGCCTTTCGCTCAGGCCCCCCACCACAACTGACGTCATGGATCAACAAGGGGCTGAACTGGGGGCCAGTAAATGATGTACCGATATTGCAGAGTCGCGTCCGAGATCTCCTCAAGGGAGATGTCAATCTGGTCTCGGTAATGCAAGTCATGCTAGTTCGTCGAGTCCAGCCTTGCAAACGTCGACCCCTTCGTATGTGGGAATTCAACCCGGAAGGACCACAGACTATTCAGCACTTCCTCGGCATGACGCTCGAAGAGATGTACAAATTGTTCTTCGGACCCCAGATAGAGTGTCCGGACACCACCGAGGATGCGGGTCTGAGCTGTAATCGCCCCGATACCCAAGTAAGTAATCCCATGGCCGAACATGCTGTCTTTTTATTTATCATAACATCATTATGAAAAGTCACTCTTTGACTAGGACTGGATAGCAAAGGCGAAGATGATCAGGTGTACGACCCCCCTTCCAGAAGGCTCAGCCAATCCAGTACTAGCCAGGATGCTCGAGCCGGCGCCTTATCAAGCGCCCTCAGGGGAAGATGAAGGGGGGAATAAAGAGGCTGAAAGCAGGCCTCACTAATCATTCATCCAAATCGGGGGAATTAGTGCCTCTAGAAGGAGGATAGCCATGGAGAAGGATCTAAAATTCCCTCTCCCCAAGGAAGGAAAAGGATCACCTCTGAAGACCCAGAAACAAAGGTTTCCAAACGGGGGAAGAAATCTTCACCAGAGGGTCCAGCCTTGGAGGGTACTCTTGCCGTACAGTGTCCGCAAGGGGATTAGCCCTCGACCGAGCTGTAAGTAAACAAAAAGTACTTAATAGTGAAAATATCCTACCTTATTTCTGAAGACACTAACCGAGGCTTATATCTTGTAGTTTGGATCGTAGCCCTTCTTGACAGAGTTCATCTTCGGGGCAAAACACCTCGCCCTGCCACCCCGCCTCATGAGGTGGGCGACCCTGAAGTGTCGTCGCGGAGGGTTTCTCCTGATCCGCCAAGGCCAGAGGGTAATACTTTGGCCACCCGGAGTCCTCAGTATTCGGCTCCTAAAGAGAGCAACAAATAGAGTCCGGAACCATACATTGTGCGATCAGACGCATTGAAGGATCTTTTGGAGCAAGCGGCCATCTCAGAAGCACATCGTACACTAATGGGTACGGTAATTGAAAGGATTTCATCCGCTGAAAGCGGGTTGCATGAAGCTTTTATGAGCTTGCTGAAAGGCTTTGAGGTACATGAAATAGTGTATGTTTTTGACAGTACCGCACACGCTAGGTGTGCCCTATGCAGATAGTAGCCCCTGAGACTCTGGTTGCCGTCGACAACAACGGAAAACAGAGGATCATAGTCCTAGGTAATAACCAGACCGCCTTTATTTGCAGGTGGCTGAAGGTCCGGTGGCTAGCCGGACTGATGAGTTTGCCGAGCTAAAGCGGCAACTTGATGCGGCAGATGCCGACATCGTTCTTGTCAACAAGCGGCTTGACGAGTCACATGGTAAGTGATCTCTCCGGTGATCAACACATAGTAAGAGGAGCATGATGCCAGTATCTTTAATATGCTGTGCCTGCAGATGGAGTTGCCACCATGGAGACCCTCCGGGCAGAACTTGCCTGAGCCAAGGAACAAGCCAGGAATAGTAATGCGGCCGCTCTAAAGGCGGTCAAAGAGCTAAGGGCCGAATAGGCCGCACATTGCCAAAGCAAGGAAAGAATGGCCGAGATGGCCGTTGAGTTGAAAGATGCCGCCGACCTTTACCAGCTTCTTGAAGAAGATAGTCGTGCAAAGGCGGCGGACCTGGAGAAGGCCATGGTAGCAGCTAAGGAAAACCGCTCGAAAATATGAGCGATGAAGGAGGAGCTGCATCAAGGAAGCCCTTTTTGTTGCGGACTAAGTTCGGAGATCCGAATTATGTACCTCTTGATCAACTATGGAGTTCTGCAGACTCATGTGTGGATTTGGCAGCAAGTGCTGCTGATGCAGCCGAGTAATTCAAGGATCAAAAAGATCGTGAAGTGGAGAGCTTGTTCTGGTCACAGTTCCATGCTCCAGTGTGTCCGCTGCTATTGAATGAGCGGATGGCCGAGTGGGCCGAGCTCCATAGGTTGTCCGGACTTGCCATGAGGTCTGTTGTGGATCATCTGTGGTCGGGAGGGCCAAGGCCGAATAGTTACTTTAGTTTAGTGCAACAATTCCTTGGTGTTGTGCCGCACATCGACGCTATGAAGAGGTCGGCGTGCATAGAGGGTGCGCGGATGGCACTTGCCCGTGTCAAGACATACTGGGCAGATATGGAGGCCACCGCTATTGCAACACAAGGTTCGACCGTCGGCCGAGTAGCTGCCGAGCACTACTTTGAAGAGGTCCTTAAAGGCGCTCGTTCGATAGTGGCGCAGTGCTCGAAGAATATTATGTTCTAGTGACATGTATTCCCATTGTAAAAACAATATTTTATTGAATTATGAAGGTTGTGTTTATACTTTTACCGGGAAGTATTATGATGCCTCCTGTGCGGCCGTTTATGTATATATGTATATAACCTGAAAGTTTGCAGTCGTCGGCTTTAGCCCCCACGCATATAATGCGGGGGTGTTCGCAAAAAACGCGTATTCACACTTGATCCAACGTCTTGGTCCATTAAGGAGGTGGTAGCGCAGCGAACGAGGCAATCGGACTATATTGCTTTAACACTTTCACTTAGCCATAGGAGTTTGACTGTGGGACTACTAGATAGCCTCTGGTACCTCCATGCTCATCCGAATACAGGGCGCGTACGTACATGACCGGGAAACGGCCCTTCGTTAATGTAGAGGAATCCCGAAGATTCCGCTAAGTCATCGAGTGGTTGACCAGTCTCGCGCTGTATCATGACAGTCAATTTTCGGCTTTCTCTACTAAGGTGCTAATCCGGATGAACCAGGGCACAACCGCAGTAGTTCTCCTAGTGCTACCTTAGCCAATATAGCGGAACATAAGGTACCAAAACATAGGAGCCAGGCAAACCCAACATTTGACCAAAGACATGATTCGAAGATGATGCATATAAGGCCAAACTCGCGACGCCGAACACTCCCTAAGGTAATCGGTCTTTATAATATATGCCGGGCGGAACAATGCCCATAATAATAAACCCCGAGTGTCCAGGTACGTGCAATATCCTGATGTGGCCACATGCCAAGAATGTCAGTATCCTTCTCGGTTGTATTGAGTTTCCGGAGGATGTGAACAACAAGAGACAGTAAAAAAGGTTTACGGAGGGTCTTAATATGAAAAGAAACCTTTGAGCGGGTCCCTGCTGCATGTTGCTACCTCTTGAGCACTGCGTTAGTTTTCCCCGAAGAGGAAGGGATGATGCAACAAAGTAGTGTAAGTATTACCCTCAATTTTTTAGAACCAAGGTATCAATCCAGTAGGAGGCTACGCGCGAGTCCCTCGTACCTGCACAAAACAAATAAATCCTCGCAACCAACGCAAATAGGGGTTGTCAATCCCTATGAGGCCACTTACGAGAGTGAGATCTGATAGATATGATAAAGATAATATTTTTGGTATTTTTATGATAAAGATGCAAAGAAAAATAAAGGCAAAGTAAATAGCAAAGTAGTAGGAGAACAATATGATAAAGATAGACCCGGGGGCCATAGGTTTCACTAGTGGCTTCTCTCGAGAGCATAAGTATTCTACGATGGGCGAACAAATTCCTATTGAGCAATTGACAGAATTGAGCATAGTTATGAGAATATCTAGGCATGATCATGTATATAGGCATCACGTCCGAGAAGACCGACTCCTGCCTGCATCTACTACTATTACTCCACTCGTCGACCACTATCCAGCATGCATCTAGAGTATTAAGTTAAAAATAGAGTAAGACCTTGAGCAAGATGACATGATGTAGAGGGATAGACTCATGCAATATGAAGAAAACCCCATCTTGTTATACTCAATGGCAACAATACAATACGTGCCTTGCTGCCCTTACTGTCACCGGGAAAGGACACCGCAAGATTGAACCCAAAGCTAAGCACTTTTCCCATTGCAAGAAAGATCAATCTAGTAGGCCAAACCAAACTGATAATTCGAAGAGACTTGCAAAGATAACCAATCATACATAAAAGAATTCAGAGAAGATTCAAATATTGTTCATAGATAGACTTGATCAGAAACCCATAATTCATCGGTCTCAACAAACACACCGCAAAAAGAAGATTACATTGAATAGATCTCCACAAGAGAGAGGGAGAACATTGTATTGAGATCCAAAAAGAGAGAAGAAGCCATCTAGCTACTAACTATGGACCCGTAGGTCTGAGATAAACTACTCACACTTCATCGGAGGAGCTATGGTGTTGATGTAGAAGCCCTCCGTGATCGATGCCCCCTCCGGTGGAGCTTTGGAACAGGCCCCAAGATGGGATCTCGTGGATACAGAAAGTTACGGCGGTGGAATTAGGGTTTTTGCTCCTGCTCTGATCGTTTGGGGGTACGTGGATATATATAGGAGGAAGAAGTACGTTGATGGAGCAACATGGGCCCCACGAGCGTGGGGGCATGCCTGGTAGGGTAGGGCGCGCCCCCTACCTTGTGGCCTCCTGTTACGTGCCTTGGCATAGGGTCCAAGTCTCCCGTGTCTTATCTGTTGAGAAAATCACGTTCCCGAAGGTTTCATCCAGTTTGGACTCCATTTGATATTCCTTTTCTTCGAAACCCTAAAACAGGCAAAAACAACAATTTTGGGCTGGGCCTCCGGTTAATAGGTTAGTCCCAAAAATAATATAAAAGTGGATAATAAAGCCCAATAATGTCTAAAACAGTAGATAATATAGCATGGAGCAATCAAAAATCATAGATACGTTGGAGAGGTATCAAGCATCCCCAAGCTTAATTCCTGCTCGTCCTCGAGTAGGTAAATGATAAAAACAGAATTTTTGATGCAGAGTGCTACTTTGCATAATTTTAATGTAATTCTTCTTAATTTTGGTATTAATATTCAGATCCGAAAGATTCAAGACAAATGTTCATATTGACATAAAAATAATAATACTTCAAGCATACTAACTAAGCAATTATGTCTTCTCAAAATGACATGGCCAAAGAAAGTTCATCCCTACAAATCATACGTTTTAGTCATGTTTCATTTTCGTCACACAAGAATGCTCTCATCATGCACAACCCTGATGACAAGCCAAGCAATTGTTTCATACTTCAGTAATATCAAACCTATAAACTTTCACGCAATATATGAGCGCGAGCCATGGACATAGCACTATGGGTGGAATAGAATATAATGAGGGGGTTATGTGGAGAAGACAAAAAGGAGATAGTCTCACATCAACGAGGCTAATCAATGGGCTATGGAGATGCCCACCGATTGATGTTAATGCAAGGAGTAGGGATTGCCATGCAACGGATGCACTAGAGCTATAAATGTATGAAAGCTCAACAAAAGAAACTAGTGGGTGTGCATCCAACTTGCTTGCTCATGAAGACCTAGGGCACTTGAGGAGGCCCAATGTTGGAATATACAAGCCAAGTTCTATAATGAAAATTCCCACTAGTATATGAAAGTGACAAAACAAGAGACTCTCTATCATGAAGATTATGGTGCTACTTTGAAGCACAAGTGTGGCAAAGGATAGTAACATTGTCCCTTCTCTCTTTTCTCTCATTTTTTTTTCTTTTTTTGGACCTTCTCTTTTTTTATGGCCTTTATCTTTTTTGGGCCTTATTTTTTATGGCCTTTCTCTTTTTTTATATTCCTCACTTGGGACAATGCTCTAGAAAAAGATGATCATCACACTTCTATTTATTTACAATTCAATGATTACAACTCGATACTAGAACAAAAGATGACTCTATATGAATACCTCCGGCGGTGTACCGGGATATGCAATGGACCAAGTGTGACATGTACGAAAGAATTATGAACGGTGGATTTGCCACAAATACTATGTAAACTACATGATCATACTAAGCAATATGACAATAATGAATGTGTCATGATGAACGGAATGATGGAAAGTTGCATGGCAATATATCTCGGAATGGCTATGGAAATGCCATAATAGGTAGGTACGGTGGCTGTTTTGAGGAAGATATAAGGAGGTTTATGTGTGAAAGAGTGTATCATATCACGGGGTTTGGATGCACCGGCGAAGTTTGCGCCAACTCTCAGTGTGAGAAAGGGCAATGCACAGTACTGAAGAGGCTAGCAAGGATGGAAGGGTGAGAGTGAGTATAATCCATGGACTCAACATTAGTCATAAAGAACTCACATACTTATTGCAAAAATCTACAAGTCATCAAAAACCTCGGTACTACGCGCATGTTCCTAGGGGGATAGATTGGTAGGAAAAGACCATCGCTCGTCCCCGACCGCCACTCATAAGGAAGACAATCAAATAACACCTCATGTTTCAAATTTGTTGCATAATGTTTACCATACGTGCATGGTACGGGACTTGCAAACCTCAACACAAGTATTTCTCAATTTCACAACTACTCAACTAGCACGACTTTGATATTATTACCTCCATATCTCAAAACAATTATCAAGCATGAAACTTCTCTTAGTATTCAAAACACTCTTAAGAAAATTTTACTAACTTTGAATACCTAGCATATTAGGATTTTAAGCAAATTACCATGCTATTAAGACTCAAAATAATCTAAGTGAAGCATGAGAGATCAATAGTTTCTATAAAACAAATCCACCACCGTGCTCTAAAAGATATAAGTGAAGTACTAGAGCAAAATTATATAACTCAAAAGATATAAGCGAAGCACATAGAGTATTCTAACAAATTCCAAATCATGTATGGCTCTCTCAAAAGGTGTGTACAGCAAGGATGATTTTGGTAAACTTAACAAGCAAAGACTCAAATCATACAAGACGCTCCAAGCAAAACACATATCATGTGGCGAATAAAAATATAGCTCCAAGTAAAGTTACCGATAGAAGTAGATGAAAGAGGGGGTGCCTTCCGAGGCATCCCCAAGATTTGGCTATTAGGTGTCCTTAGATTATCTTGGGGGTGCCATGGGCATACCCAAGCTTAGGCTCTTGCCACTCCTTGTTCCATAATCCATCAAATCTTTACCCAAAACTTGAAAACTTCACAACACAAAACTTAAAGTAGAAAATCTTGTGAGCTCCGTTAGCGAAAGAAAACAAAAGACCACTTCAAGGTACTGTAATGAACTCATTCTTTATTTATATTGGTGTTATACCTACTGTATTCCAACTTCTCTATGGTTTATAAAATATTTTACTAGCCATAGATTCATCAAAATAGGCAAACAACACACGGAAAACAGAATCTGTCAAAAACCAAACAGTCTGTAGTAATCTGTAGCTAGCGCAAGATCTGGAACCCCAAAAATTCTAAAATAAATTTCTGGACGTGAGGAATTTATCTATTAATCATCTTCAAAAAGAATTAACTAAATATCACTCTCCAAATAAAAATGACAGCAGTTCTTGTGAGCGCTAAAGTTTCTGTTTTTTACAGCAAGTTCAACTAGACTTTCCCCAAGTCTTCCCAACGGTTGTACTTGGCACAAACACAAATTAAACACAAAAGACACAACCAAAACATAGGCTAGATAATTTATTTATTACTAAACAGGAGCAAAAAGCAAGGAATAAAAATAAAATTGGGTTGCCTCCGAACAAGCGCTATCGTTTAACGCCCCTAGCTAGGCATAACAAGCAAGAATAGATCTAGGTATTGCCATAATAGTAAGACAGATTATTAAAACTCATCTCATATTCTCTACGTTCGGCGGCAAGTTTCTTTAAGGCAAGCAAAAGTAATCAAAAGGGCTAAATTTAATGGGACAAAAGTCCCCAAGATCAACCTTGGGAGGTATAGGTTCCTCCTTTGGTCCTTCATATTGCACAACCAATTCATCATTATAAGCATTCTTTTGACAGAACTTTGTGAGCCTATATTCAAGAGAATATCCTAGTTCATTATTTCGAATAGCAAAATCATCATTAAGTTCAGATATTGTGTCAACTAAAACATAGGTAGGAACCCTTTTTCTAAGATTTTCATTGAAAGCAACATAATCTAGAGATTGAAAACACATTATTTCTTCTTGATCAAAGAGGATAGCCTCTATGGGAGGACGGCAAGCGTCCACCCTATAATGTGCAAAGATTTATTTGGCCTCTTTCATTATGAATCTAAACTCATGAGCCAAAAAGATAGTAGCGGCACCCTTAACAGAAGAATGCTCAATATTGGAAAATTCCAGAAAAATCTTTTGTATGGAAGGATGCATGTGCATGAATTGTCTTTCAAGTTCAACTACAAGCATGGCAATAGCGTCTGCGAGGCTACTAGTTCTATGAAGGATAGAACTACCCATAGAAGGTAAAGCACTGGCACAAGTAAAGAAATCTTGAATAACTCCTTTTCCAATAATATTACCACTACCAACATGGAATCTTTTTATATGTGAGATAGTAGGTTCTTTAGTAGGAGCGTCAGAATTATTA
The DNA here is from genome assembly GCF_002162155.2 of Triticum dicoccoides. Taxonomy (NCBI): domain Eukaryota; kingdom Viridiplantae; phylum Streptophyta; class Magnoliopsida; order Poales; family Poaceae; genus Triticum; species Triticum dicoccoides. The sequence continues at coordinate 380,079,109 of NC_041384.1, forward strand.
TCGGCGATAGTTTCCCCAATTTCAGACATAGAAGCAGAAGGTAAAGGACTAGCCATAACGACAAGCAAACAAAAAGCAAGTGGGCAAAAAAGAGGCAAATAGAGATGGAGGATAGAGAGAGAGAGGGCGAATAAAACGGCAAGGGTGAAGTGGGGGAGAGGAAAATGAGAGGCAAATGGAAAATAATGTAATGCGGGAGATAAGGGTATGTGATGGGTACTTGGTATGTTGACTTTTGCGAAGATCTCCCCGGCAACGGTGCCAGAACTCCTTCTTGCTACCTCCTGAGCACTGCGTCCGTTTTCCCCGAAGAGGAAGGGATGATGCAGCAAAGTAGCGTAAGTATTTCCCTCAGTTTTTGAGAACCAAGGTATCAATCCAGTAGGAGGCTACGCGCGAGTCCCTCGTACCTGCACAAAACAAATAAATCCTCGCAACCAACGCAAATAGGGGTTGTCAATCCCTATGAGGCCACTTACGAGAGTGAGATCTGATAGATATGATAAAGATAATATTTTTGGTATTTTTGTGATAAAGATGCAAAGTAAAGTAAAGGCAAAGTAAATAGCAAAGTAGTAGGAGAACAATATGATAAAGATAGACCCGGGGGCCATATGTTTCACTAGTGGCTTCTCTCGAGAGCATAAGTATCCTACGGTGGGTGAACAAATTACTGTTGAGCAATTGACAGAATTGAGCATAGTTATGAGAATATCTAGGCATGATCATGTATATAGGCATCACGTCCGAGACAAGTAGACCGAGTCCTGCCTACATCTACTACTATTACTCCACTCATCGACTGCTGTCCAGCATGCATCTAGAGTATTAAGTTAAAAACATAGTAACGCCTTGAGCAAGATGACATGATGTAGAGGGACAGACCCATGCAATATGAAGAAAAACCCATCTTGTTATCCTCGATGGCAACAATACAATACGTGCCTTGCTGCCCTTACTGTCACCGGGAAAGGACACCGCAAGATGGAACCCAAAGCTAAGCACTTCTCCCATTGCAAGAAAGATCAATCTAGTAGGCCAAACCAAACTGATAATTTGAAGAGACTTGCAAAGATAACCAATCATACATAAAAGAATTCATAGAAGATTCAAATATTGTTCATAGATAGACTTGGTCATAAACCCACAATTCATCGGTCTCAACAAACACACCGCAAAAAGAAGATTACATCGAATAGATCTCCACAAGAGAGGGGGAGAACATTGTATTGAGATCCAAAAAGAGAGAAGAAGCCATCTAGCTACTAACTATGGACCCGTAGGTTTGAGATAAACTACACACACTTCATCGGAGGGGCTATGGTGTTGATGTAGAAGCCCTCCATGATCGATGCCCCCTCTGGCGGAGCTCCGGAACAGGCCCCAAGATGGGATCACGTGGACACAGAAAGTTACGGCGGTGGAATTAGGGTTTTGGCTCCTGCTCTGATCGTTTGGGGGTACGTGGATATATATAGGAGGAAGAAGTACGTCGGTGGAGCAGCAGGGGGCCCACGAGGGTGAGGGGCGCGCCTGGTAGGGTAGGGCATGCCCCCCTACCTCGTGGCCTCCTTTTACGTGCCTTGGCGTAGGGTCCAAGTCTCCCGGTTCTTATCTGTTGAGAAAATCACGTTCCCGAAGGTTTCATTCCGTTTGGACTCCGTTTGATACTCCTTTTCTTCGGAACCCTAAAACAGGCATAAAACAACAATTTTGGGTTGGGCCTCCGGTTAATAGGTTAGTCCCAAAAATAATATAAAAGTCGATAATAAAGCCCAATAATGTCTAAAATAGTACATAATATAGCATGGAGCTATCAAAAATTATAGATACGTTGGAGACGTATAACACTTGGTTAGTTATAATCTTGGCTGAAAACCTTGGTGCTACTTAAGCTTATTTATGTAAACAAGAGCAAAAGAGTTCGTCAAAGTTTTTCTTTTTCACATTCAGTTTATCAACTGAATTGCTTGAGAATAAGCAAATGTTTAAGCTTGGGGGAGTTGATACGTCTCCGTCGTATCTACTTTTCCTAACAAGCTTCCTCTTATTCTGGACTCTAATTTGTATGATTTGAATGAAACTAACCTGGACTGACGCTGTTTTCAGCAGAACTACCATGGTGTTGTTTTTGTGCAGAAATAAAAGTTCTCGGATTGGAACAAAACTTTGCTAGGATTTTTTTATTCAATAACTAAGAATTTCTGAAGCCAAGAACCACCGGAGGGGGGCACCTGGGTCGCCACAACCCACTAGGGCACCTCCCCCTCCAGGCATGCCCAGGTGGGTTGTCCCCACCTGGTGGCCCCGTAGACTCCAACCCTGATACTATAAATTCACATATTTGGAGAAAAAAGCAAGGAGAAAGAATTATCGCGTTTCACGAGACGAAGCCCCCGCCACCTCCTGTTCTTCATCGGGAGGTCAGATCTGGAGTCCGTTTCACTAGTAGAAAAAGGGTCAAGCGTGAAGCACATTAGTGTTGGTCTGTATTTGAGCCGGCACTAATGTATACATTAGTGCCGGTTCCAACGGCTAGCCGGGCCGCTTTCATTAGTACCAGTTCGTGGCGAACCTTCAGCACCGGTTCGTGCCACGAACCGGTACTAATGAGAGTGGTGGCAGGATGTTGTCAGACTGGGGCCCCTCCAGCCCCTTTAGTACCGGTTCTTGGCACGAACCGGTACTAAAGGTCGTCCTACATAAACCCTTCGTCCACCCGAGCTCGCTCTGTTCTTCCCCCTTTCCCCTCTCCTCTTTGTTCTTCCCCTCTTCCTCTCGAGCTCATCACACATTTTGCCCAAAATTTGTCAAGATTTGAAGGCCCCCATCCATTCAAATGATCACAAAGGTTAGCAACTTTGTCCTTTCATCTCTCATTCCTAGATTAGATCTTGCAATGCTTTATATAGTGATTAATTTGTGAGTTTAGTAATTTGGGAGGATATATATATATATATATGTGCTAGTATTTGATTTATATGCAATTTGAGGTAAAAAATAACACTTAGTTTGCATATGTAGGTGTGGTTTACTTAGTGCGTTCTAAATCTCCGTCGTAACCACCGTCGATCGCCCGCACCGTCCCGTCGCCGGCACCACCTTGTGGTGAGCCTCTTGTTCATGAAATTTTATATAAAAATTGATGTTTGTGTGATTTGGATATATAGTTACTCGTATAATTATCTTACCCGTACGTTGTTTGTTATACATATAGTGCCATGGTTTTGATATCCGTCCCCGTCGGCCCTCGTCCTTGTTATGATTCAGATGTGGTATATATATTCTCTTTTAAAACTAGTTGCATTTCGTGTTTATGACAAATTATGCCCATCAAGTTGACATAGAAATTTTTTCTAGGAGGTATGTGAACCGGAAATTCCAACCGACCCTATTGTCGAGAGGTTAAATTTAGTTGAAAGAGAAAACGAGTACTTGAAAGAAAAATTGAAAAGAATTGAGGGGGAGAAGATGGAATTGGAGTTGCATGTTGCCGATGTCGTCGATGATCACAAGATCAAGATGGAGAAAATGCGCTTGAAGATTAGAAAGATTAGAAAATATGCCATCGATAGTGAGGCTTGGTATCATTATGCTGTTGGATCCATTGTTACCTTAGTTGCGATCTTGATCGTATTTGTTGTTGCATTTAAATGCTTTAGCTAGAGAGTTATTTGTTTGTTGCATTTAAGTGTTGTATGAACTTTATGTATGAACTTGTATTAATTTGGTCTATTCGGTGTTGTGTAATGAAGATGAGCCGGCAATGGATGTATGATGACCGATGCTCTCCCCAGTTCGTTGAGGGCGTGCATACTTTTCTGCTTGCGGCTGAGGCAAACAAGCGGGCGGATGGTTTTATGCCTTGTCCATGTGCTCGCTGTAAGAATGGTCACAATTACTCTACATCAAGAACCATTCACGTCGACCTGTTTAAGTCCGGTTTCATGCCCCACTATAATGTTTGGACCAAGAACGGAGAAAGAGGGGTTATGATGGAAGACAATGAAGAAGAAGAGTACGACAACAGCTATCCTGGCCATGGGTTCCCTGAATACGATGATACAATAATGGGGGAAGAAGCTGAGCCGGTAATGCGGGAAGAAGTTGAGCCGGCAATGCGGGAAGAAGCTGAAGAAGAGGCATCAGATGAGCCCATTGATGATCTAGGTCGGGCCATTGCTGATGCAAAGAGAAACTGCGCAAGTGATTTGGAGAAGAAGAAGTTGCAGCCCATGTTAGAGGATCACAAAAAATTGTTGTACCCGAATTGAGTAGGTGACAAGAAAAAGTTGGGCACCACACTGGAATTGCTGCAATGGAAAGCAGAGAATGGTGTATCTGACAAGGGATTTGGAAATTTGCTGGTAATGATAAAGGATATGCTTCCAAAGGACAACGAATTGCCCGAGAGTACGTACGAAGCAAAGAAGGCTGTCTGCCCTCTAGGGTTAGAGGTGCAGAAGATACATGCATGCCCTAATGATTGCATCCTCTACCGCGATGAGTATGAGGATTTGAACGCTTGCCCGATATGTGGTGCATTGCGCTATAAGATCAGCCGCGATGACCCTGGTGATGTCGAGGGTGAGCGCCCCAGGAAGAAGATTCCTGCCAAGGTGATGTGGTATGCTCCTATAATACCACGGTTGAAACGTTTGTTCCAAAACAAAGAGCATGCCAAGGCGATGCGATGGCACAGAGAAGACAGTAAGAAATACGGAAAGTTGAGAGTACCCGCTGACGGGTCACAGTGGAGAAAAATCGAAAGAAAGTACGGGAAGGAGTTTGCAGATGACGCAAGGAGCGTATGGTTTGGTCTAAGCGCAGATGGCATTAATCCTTTTGGGGAGCAGAGCAGCAACCATAGCACCTGGCCTGTGACTCTATGTTTGTATAACCTTCCTCCTTGGTTGTGCATGAAGCGGAAGTTCATTATGATGCCAGTGCTCATCCAAGGCCCTAAGCAACCCGGCAACGACATTGATGTGTACCTAAGGCCATTAGTTGAAGAACTCTTACAACTGTGGAATGGAACAGGTGTACGTGCGTGGGATGAGCACATGGGGGAAGAATTTGACCTAAAGGTGTTGCTGTTCGTGACCATCAATGATTGGCCTGCTCTCAGTAACCTTTCAGGACAGACAAACAAGGGATACCGCACATGCACGCACTGTTTGGACAATATCGACAGTATATATTTGGCTAATTGTAAGAAGAATGTGTACCTGGGACATCATCGATTTCTTCCGAGCAGGCATCCCGTAAGAAAGAAAGGCAAGCATTTCAAAGGTGAGGCGGATCACCAGACGAAGCCTCGCCACTGTACTAGTGCTGATGTACATGATATGGTCAAGGATTTGAAGGTGGTATTTGGAAAGGGTCCTGGTGGACAACCTGTTCCGAATGACGCCGACGGACGCGCACCCATGTGGAAGAAGAAATCTATATTTTGGGACCTGCCCTATTGGAAAGACCTAGAGGTCCGCTCCGCAATCGACGTGATGCACGTGACGAAGAATCTTTGTGTGACCCTGCTTGGCTTCTTGGGCGTGTATGGGAAGACAAAAGATACACCTGAGGCACGAGAGGACCAGCAACGTATGCACGGAAAAGACAGCATACATCAGGGTCATGCAAGCTACGCTCTTACCAAAGAAGAGAAGGAAATCTTCTTTGAATGCCTGCTCAGTATTAAGGTACCGTCTGGCTTCTCGTCGAATATAAAGGGAATAATAAAGATGGCAGAGAAAAAGTTCCAGAACCTAAAGTCTCATGACTGCCACGTGATTATGAAGCAACTGCTTCCGGTTGCATTGAGGGGGCTTCTACTGGAAAACGTTCGATTAGCCATTGTGAAGCTATGTGCATTTCTCAATGCAATCTCTCAGAAGGTAATCGATCCAGAAATCATACCAAGGTTAGAGAATTATTTGGTGCAATGTCTTGTCAGTTTCGAGTTGGTGTTCCCAACATCCTTCTTCAACATCATGACGCGCGTCCTAGTTCACCTATGCGAAGAGATTAACATTTTGGGTCCTGTATTTCTACATAATATGTTCCCCTTTGAGAGGTTCATGGGAGTCTTAAAAAAATATGTTCATAACCGTGCTAGGCCAGAAGGAAGCATCTCCAAGGGCCGTCAAAATGAGGAGGTCATTGAGTTTTGTATTGACTTTATTCCTGACCTTAAGCCGATTGGTGTTCCTGAATCGCGGCATAAGGGCAGACTGGATGGAAAAGGCACGCTAGGAGGGGAACAAATAATATGTATGGATGGACATTCTCTCACTGAAGCACACTACACAGTTCTACAGAATTCCGCCTTGGTGGCTCTGTATATGGATGAACACAAGAATTTGCTACACTCCAAACACCCGGAGCGGTCTGATGACTGGATTACACGTGAACAAACCAGGAGTTTCGCCAGCTGGTTGCAGACACGTACCATGCATGACACCTCTATTGAAGATGACCTGTACTTGCTGTCCCAGTTACCATCTTCGAATATAATGACTTTCAAAGGGTACGAGATAAATGGTAATACATTTTACACGATCGCCGAAGATAAGAAGAGCACCAACCAAAATAGTGGTGTTCGCTTGGATGCAGAAACCAAGACGGGAAAGGAAACATATTATGGTTATATATAGGACATATGGGAACTTGACTATCGACGTGGTTTGAAGGTCCCTTTGTTTCGGTGCAAATGGGTCAATATGACACGAGGCGGGGTAACGGAAGACCCGCAGTACGGAATGACAACAATGGATCTCAACCATCTTGCGTATGCAGACGAACCATTCGTCCTAGCCAATGATGTGGCACAGGTTTTCTATGTGAAGGACATGTCTACCAAGCCAAGAAAAAGAAAAGATAAGGAAGCGAATGCATCGTACGATGAGCCAAAGCGGCACATAGTTCTTTCTGGGAAGAGAAACATCGTGGGAGTGGATGACAAGACAGACAAGTCAGAAGATTATGAAAAATTTAATGAAATTGCTCCATTCACAGTGAATATTGACCCGAGCATCCCGTTAAATGATGAAGATTTTCCATGGTTACGGCGCAAAGGGACACACGCGAAGAAAAAGTTTCACACCCAAAGATCTGGGATGTGATCGGCTTCACTATCATCACTTTCTTCTGTGTTTCACACCCAGAAGGGAATCTCTGTAATAGTTAGGGTAGTTAATTATGTGTTTTGGCATTTGAAACGCGAAGAAATTTTATGTGCAAACAAATTCTTTCATGCCTTTACTAATTTTTAAAGCTAAGTTATTCACAAACTAGTGATTCACACTAATTTCAAATAATTCAAAATTTAAACTATTCAAATTTGAAAACTACGGGCACTAACAGAAAGTTTGTAATTTCTTGTACCTAAAGCAAAAATATTCACAAAGAAACTCCAAATACACAAAAAAAAACAACTCAAAAATAAATAAAGCAAAAAAATAAAAAAAGCCCGCCTACTAGGCCAGAGCGGCCTGCATATGACTAGAAACCCAACCTGTTGTTGGGCCAGGATGCAGGCCCGCAAAGGCCCAGTAGGCCAACAGGGCAGCACAGAACATGTAGGCCCAGTAGGCCTGCTTTGGAGAGGAGCTCGAGAGAGCTACCGCACGAGGGTTTATAATAAACCAGTGCGGTCGCCCCTCGGCTAGCGAGGTGGGACTAAACTTGCGCACCGCACCTGTGCCAGCGCACCCCCTTTAGTACCGGTTCGTGGCACCAACCGGTACTAAAGGGGGGCCTTTAGTACCGGTTGGAGCCACCAACCGGTACTAAAGGGGGTGCGGTTCCCGCCACTTGGCCTGGCCAAAACAGGCCTTTAGTACCGGTTGGTGGCTCCAACCGGTACTAAAGGTGCCTTCTATATATACAACACTTACGAAAATTTCATTCTCCCTCTGTTTCTTCCTCTGTTTCCCCATTGAAGCACCGCCCGCGCGCCCCGATCGATCGACGCCG